>NW_026888358.1:0-96875 GCF_032173495.1 Musca vetustissima
AGAGTTCATGTTCAGTTGTCTGCTGTAGATGTACAGGATATATGGATTTAAATACAAAAATACCAATGGTAAAATATTTTGTACGTGTTCCTATATTTCGGGCTGTTGTAGCATATGATACCCAAAACCTCCTATTACCCGGTGCTAATGATATATTCCTACTTTTTAGGTATAATATTTTATATGATTATTGTATCAACATAAACGATTTAGAAAAGGGACAATATCCGCCTCAACTTTCTACAATTCGTATCTACAAATATATCGTCCAGAAGAAAATATTAATGCATTGATTTCCCCTTAAATTAATTTGGAGATAACATTCTAACATTTACAACTGTAGACGTTGCCATTATCTTTTTATAACAATTATTGCAAGGCATGTACATTTGTCAATGAATTAACAAAATAGTGATGGCATGTATGGATTTCATGACGTTTACAACAAAATGTATTATATTTTTATTCCATTTTTTGTTTAAAATAAATCACTAAAATATATATATATATATATATATGGTTTAATATTAAAGTTAAATTCTATGTCGATTTAGGCTATTGGCATTACAGGGTTTTAGAGGATAAATATATCATGGTTGAAAATTGTCTGTCTGGTTGATCTGTATTGCTGTATTTTCAAACCAGATTGAATGTTATTTTGAATTTGTGGGTTTAGAAAGTGAAACATCAAAGCCAAAAAGGTCATATGCACACAATACCAGATTTATATTAATAATTAAGAGGATGCAAAATATCAATATCAAAGCTTTCGTGCCATGTACGGCATTTTAAATATCCTAGCCACATATCTATCCGAATTTCCTGTAATTTGATATTTCTGAATTTATTTCATATTTCCAGGTTTCATTGCCGGAGATATCAAATTGGTTGTGCACTTCAGGGCCCGGGGCCGTAAAACACTTAATATATAAGTCCCTCACCTTTTTAGGTATTAAGAACGGTATTCTCTCATTCCTGATGCTTATCTCCTATACATGTGTTCGGCTCCATTTTCTTTGTTTTGATATTTCAATAAAAGTGTATATTTTAATATAACTCCCATATACCGAGCCCGCCCCATTTTGGGTATCTTTCCACTAATTTGTTACTTTTGCTTTATGACACCTCCAACTCATCACTGTTCGCGACAACGCTTATCGTCACAACACGAACAAACAAACGTTCAAAAATTCAAAAACTGATAAGAATGTTTTACGAATATATTCGTCCATAACTGATTTTGTTTTTCCGATTAGTATCACAAACAAGACGATTGAATTTGGTATGGAATTATCAAGCGTTATGTCGAACGCTTAACTGTTTGATAATACAAATGTACGCCATTACACTACTAACGGTAATACTGAGTGGTCATTTGCCGTTAATAACAGATTCCGCGCGAGTTCTATCGATTTTACCCTTTCCGGGACCAAGACAATATGAATTTATACAACCATTGCTGCAGGAGTTGGCCCACCGGGGCCATCACATAACATCTGTGAATAATTTCCCCCTGAAAGAACCAATAGAGAATTTTCGAGATATTGTCATAGAAAATAATTTGCATTTATTTGTTGGTGAGTGCGTATTTTTTCAAAAATAAACTTAAATACATAATAAAGAAATTAACTTCTTTCTAGATTTTAAAAACTTCACCACAGATAACATCAAAAGCAATTATTTTAATACAATTGAAAAGTTTTATGATCGTTCACATAAAATGTCATGCAATGTATTTGTTGATCCGCATTTTAAAGCAATAATGGCGAAGGAATCATTTGATTTAATAATTGTGGACATAACTTTCGCGGAAGCCTTCTATGGCTTGGGTGAATATTTTGAAGCACCAATGGTGGCCGTATCCTATTGGAGTGCACTGACCTCAATCGATGAACTGGTTGGAAATACCACACCCCTGTCCTATATACCAAATATGATTATGATGCGAAAATATAATCAAAATATGAATTTTTGGAGACGATGGTTGAATGTCATAGTTTTTATTTTTGACTGGATATACTATTATTTACGATATATGCCCATACAACGGAAGCTATATGAGGAACAATTTCCCAATGCCACATTGACTTTAGATGAGGCACAAAAGAATTTTTCATTGGTCCTGTTAAACGATCATTATACCATTACCACACCGAGGCCATATGTACCAAATATGATTGAAGTGGCAGGTTTGCATATACCCTCACAGCCGAGACCTATTCCAGAGGATATTAAAAAATTACTAGATGACAGCCCCCAGGGTGTCATATATCTAAAACTAAATTCCCTATTACCTGAATATATTATGCAAATGATTTTGAATCAATTGGGACAATACCGACAATTGGTGATATGGAATAGCAAATACAAGCCATGGCACACTTTAAGTGTACCTTCCAACATTCAATTCCATCAAGATCTATCCCACCACTCGCTGCTATCACATCCCAATATTTATCTCTTCATCTCACATGGTGATTATCTACATATTATCGATAGCATATACTATGGGGTGCCAATTTTGGGTATACCCCGCTACGATGGCTATCATGATGATTATGTTGATAACATTCGAAAAATTGGTAATGGTATCTCGTTGACATTTCGGCACTTCAATGAGAAATCATTGAATTTGGTTCTAAAAGATTTATTGGGTACAACGCATTATCGCCGGGAGGCGAAACGGAAATCTCAAATATTTCGTGATCAACAGAATACACCAATGGAAAACGCCATCTATTGGATTGAACACATCATCAAATATAAAGGAGCTAAACATATGCGAAATTTGGGTCAGAATTTAAATGTTTGGGAGTTTTATAATTTAGATGTTTTCGCCAGTATGATTTGTATTATTTTAGCTGTAATATTTTCAGCATATTTATGCTTGAATGTAGTATTGAGATTTTTGTTGGATTTAAAAAAATTAAAGAAGAAAGTAATGTAGATTTGTGTGTTTTACTATTTTGATTTTCAAGGATTGTTGAGCGATATACGCCTATTTGTCATTGTCATGCTTGCCTTATTTACCTAATCCAACATTTTTAAATATACACCGTATATAAAATTTTTACCTCAAAATAAAAAATAAGTAACTTGTTTAGCACATATTGTAATTGTTATTTAGTGAAGTAAATATATTTCGGAAAACAGAAGCTAGGTGATCTTCGATGAACTATTACCACACCTGCTAAAGGTTCGTAACACATGCTAAAATATTAAAATTTTAGTTTTAAAACTAACTCGCACGAACGACATTTATTTTAAATATAAATTTATTCTGTTTAAAAATGTGCGAATTGCTTATCATTATTGTTAATAAAAATAAAAAGAATTCTGGTACATAAAAATAAATATTTAGTTTCTGACTGTAATAGCTTTATAGCACATTAATAAACTCCATTAAGTCCATATTTCACTAAATTTTTCTTCAGTACTCTACTACTACTCTTTCCATTGCATTATAAAGTCCAGCTTGTCTGTATAGAGACCGATTAAAAGTATGTATATGCCATATGTATAGAAACCACAGGTCAGTAAGGAAGCCAAAGGTATGTATAAATACCAATTGGTCTGTGTATAGAACACAGGGGTTGGCCTGTATAGAGACCATAGCGTTTTATACGTACCAATTGGTCTGTACAGAGACCACAGGGCTGCTGAGAGACCATAGCTATGTATAAAGACCCATTAGTCTGTATGGAACAAACCGAGGTTTATTAAGACCAATTGGTCTTTACATCTCTTTACTAAAAACCTATAAAGAAAGTAGTAAAGGCACACCGGTCCGACTGTATGACATCCTTCACCACTTGGGGTATATTCTACATATGTATCCTAAGCAGTGTTGCCAATTTAGCACTTTTAGTGCTAGATTTAGCACTTTTGAAACTAGTTTAGCACCAAAAAAATTGATCTAGCACCTAGCACCTTTTTTAGCATTTTTATTTTTTTCTGTAATTAGTTAAAATTTTGCGTATTATTTCGATTTCACATTGACGCATTAAAATGTCCCTATGATTCACGATATGATTTCAATTTTCCAATGTTATTAACGTTCGGATGGCCAGAATTATTTGCAGTGTATTAAAATTTTCTCAAAAAATGGTAGGGTACGTCATATACTTACTATAGCATCGCCGGCTAGTAGGTTGTTTATTAGATAAAATGAAAAACCAAATTAAGAGCGGTGTAAAAATCATGAACCTAAATCGGAAAGGAGTTCTTTATTCATCGGGAATCCCGAATGCCAAATTGTTGCCATTTCAGAGTACCGAAAATGGGTCGCGTCCCACTTTAAAATGGGGTTATACAATTCGTCGGTAAAGGGTTCTAATCCTTAAAGGACACAAATAGGATAGAACCTTTATATGGACCTATCTAGAAAATTGTCCGACTAAATATATCCTAACCTACGAGAATACAGATAATACGGCTAAAACCTTCCAAATAAAGAAGGTAGAGCAGTACTTTAATATGAGTTCTATGTACCTTGACAATTTTCTGCATATATGCCATTCTCCGAAACCCCACAAAATCCGTTATTAATATTTTTAGTGGAAAAATTTGACACACCATTAAAATCAAAATATTAAAATTTTGGTCAATTTGATAACAAAAAAACTTGCTCGACGACCCTAAAATGCCGTTCTCTAGGGCCTACCTCGAAACATAGACCCACATTGATAATTTTTGGTAGGGACATTTTACCTAATAAGAATACAAAATATCAAAATACCATTCTCGGTTTTAAAAAATTTAATTTTGATTTAATTTGAATTTACACTAATTCAAGAACGTCCCTATGAAATTTCAAGTGAAAATCGAAACAACTCTTGAAGATATATGCGATTTATTGTGCTATCATCAAGTGACGGCAAGTGGGCTTCTCAAACTTTAAAGGCATTTTTCTCCAAAAAGCTAATAATCCGATCGATTCCAATTTTTGGGACTTTTCTCTGTGAGTGTATAGGTATCGTATGAACTTTGATAAATCCAATCAAGATCTTCCATATTTTTAATATGGTTTGTGGTAAAAAAATAGGCGGTTTTTCAAAAATATTTGTTTTAAGGTCCGCCATTTTGTTGATTTTTGAGCGAAGCCAATAATCCTAGTTCATACGACAGCAACAACAAAACAATAGCAAAAAAAAAATTAAATTTTTTATTTTTGTTTAAATCTTCAAATATATATCTGCAAAGTTACAAACCTTAACAAGCTTTTGTACTGATTTACCAGCCCATTGAAAATCTTGAAAATTTAAAATCGGGAATGGGGTGCTGGGGATGCACTTTTATGTGGCACTTTTTAAAATTTTTTAGCACTTTCTAGCACTTTTTTAAGCAAAATCTAGCATTTTTTATCAACAATGTTTTGGCAACACTGATCCTAAGAGACGTTGCTTTTTCAAAGGAACACTGACATGAAATTGTACGAACTTAAATATGAGATCTTTATCTATAAGTGAATCGACAAACATCAATCCATAAACATACCTTTCTGCAACCCATGTTCAATTTCATTTCATTCGGGCAGATTTAGAACCGTTTGGGTAGAATGGCACGATGGTAAATTGCACTGTTTAAAATTTAATCTCAATCAGACACTTGTTCGAAATATATATGGAAGCTATGTTGGCATCTGCACCAATTTCAACAAAACGCAATAACGTCATTCTAGTCTCAATTTGATACGTTCTGCAAAATTTCGTGTCAATCGGAGAAACCTTAGGAGTTTGGATCACCATTTACCTAAATCGGACGAAAATATATATGTGAGCTATATCTAAGTTTTAACCGATTTCAACGAAACTTGTCAGAGATTATTTTATACATCTTCAGTATATTGTGCAAAATTGTGTGCCAATCTATATATATATATATATATATAAGAGATCTATATCTAAATCTGCACCGATTTTTATACAAATCATTCTAGACTTAACCCAGTATGCTATGTAAAACTTCGTGCAAATTGAAAAATATATAGGGACTTTGGTGCACTATTTACATTAAATCGAACAAAAATATATGTCGGAGCTACGTCTAATTCTAACCCGATTTCAACAAAAGTTTGCATACATCAATCTGAACCTATTTCAGTATGCCGTGCAAATCGAAGGATATATACAGTCGACTCCGCTTTACTGAAACGGAAAAAATCTGGATGTTTGTTTCATTTATCCGATGTTTCCACTAAAGCGGAGTTCGGTTAACTGAAAATAATTTCAGTTATCCGAACATCTCATAAGCGAACAATTTTTCAGTTTAAGGAATTTCAGTAATTCATGATTTATATCTAATACGTAGGTTTCGAATTTTATGAAAATAGACGATCGAAATTGAAACTGGTTGAGATGTTCACTGCTAAAGGGATTTTTATTGTGAACTGTCTTGTTTATGCGTGTTATTAAAGTGCCCGGCTTGTAACGAATCTTAGATAATAATTGGTCTATAATATTATATTTATGATAGATTGATTGATTTTGAAAACGGAAAAGATCGGTCCATGTCTTTGAAAAGGTTTCATACTAGTCGTGTTAAGTCTTTTTAAAAGCTAACTTGCCTGTAATATGGGGAATAAGTAACATATTTCTTTGCAATATTTGTTCATTGCAGATTCGACGACCTCCTCAAAATTTTGTTAATTATATGGGAACTCGTTTTAACATTTCCCCTATGAATGGTACATTTTGTAACATATCTTGGTAGATCTCTGTTACTTGTATATAAAATATAGAAATGCGGAACAGATTTTTTGCGAATTTTCCAAATGTGTTAAAAAGTTTGGCCGCACGAATACTTGATGAATACTTGACTAACACGTTCCATACGTCGGAAAAATCTTTAATTGCAGAAAAATATATGTTATGGTGGGCTTAGAAGATGTGATTCCTCATTGCAAAATATTCTGTCATTATCTTTCATTCTCATGATTTTCAGTAATACGGAGTAATTTGAAAGGAAATTGCATTATTTGACTCCAAAAGCTATTTCAGTTATTCGATATTTTCAGTTATGCGAAGTTTCACTTATGCGGAGTAAATTGTGGGCGATTAACCTAAAATGTAATGGTGCAGGAAATCAATTTCACTTATCCGATATTTTTCAGTTAAGCGACTTACAGTAAAGCGGAGTCGTCTGTAGGGACTATGGCGCTCCATTTACCTTAAATCGGACGAAAATATATATGGAAGATATATCTAAATCTGAACCGATTTTTTCAAATTTCAATAGGGTTCGTCCTTGACATGCACACAACGACTCAGCCAGTAATTCTATGTATATTCTCAAAATAATGTCTCCATGTGTCTATCTCTATGCACAAAGACATAATATCTTGTACCACAGTGTGGTGAAGGGTATACAAATTTTACTACCCAAAATAATCAATATTGATGTGTAGCCCCCATAAAACCCCTGTTCCGCTATTAGGTAATCATATTTTCTCACGTTTTTTTTCGGTTTATTCAAGGTCCTATCATAACATGAGTTTTCTCCTTGGAGCACCCAATAATTTTACATGTTTTGAAAGCCATCCTTATGGTGGAGTGTAAAACAGTTCGGCCGGGTCGAACTTAACATCTTTGTAACTTTTTTTATATTTCAAATTCTCATTGCGTAGAAAATCTCCCCACAAAAATTGATCAATATTGGCTCATGATCAAAGTTAGTTTATGGTTTCGTATATCTCCCATGGAATAGTATCATCCTATTTCCCAAAATTACAGTCGATTTCATGCGGCTGTAGTTTTTTATAAAAGGAAAAAAATTGTACGGAAAATTGTCTATATGGGTCCTAGTTTTGATATAACCCCCACAAAAAGTTTCGCCCCATTTTTCGGTATTAATTTGTTTGGTACGTTGAAAATTTTAGCGGCGTTTTCTCACCGATGTGGCTGTAATTCGATATAATGGGAAACAGATTTGTGCGGAAAATTGCCTGCGTAGGTTCTAGTTTTAATATAAACCCCACATAAAAGATTCGCCCCATTTTTTCGGTATTTGAAAATTTTTATTTGAATTTTCTGACAGGAGTGGCTGTAATTTGGCATATCCCGTTAACTTCTTGGTATGTTGAAGTTTTCCAACTTGAGTATCTATCATTTGAAACATTATTTTTTCGTAGTTGAACAAATCTATTAATACTGATGCAATGTCATTACTGCGACTGGTAATTACGCCAAAATACTCAAACATATACTTATCTATATCCTTCTATGAAGAAATACAGGTAGATTTTAAACCTTTTGTTATTTCATTCACTCAACTGATTTAAATGACAGCTTTATAATGAAAACTTTCACTTAATGTCTAGACATATCTGAAAACGTGTAACCGTTTGTACGTTTTAAATAAAATATGTTACCTTACAAACTATGCACATTCATACACGCATATCTTATACAGAGATAATAGTGGAAATGACACTCACACAAACACTTAAACTATCACGTTTGTTAAATTTTGAAATGAACAAAAACTGTCGGTGTAACAGATGATATTGATTAAGACATTTTGTGTGAAAGGTAACACATGCAGTCACACATACTACGAGTAGTTTCCAAAACTAAATATAAAACCCCCCAAAAATCCCCTGTGTAAGTTGTGTGAGTGTGTGTTGTGGATATTGAAGTTTAAAATAAGCCAACATGGGAAGAGAGTATGTAGCTGGAAATAAAGGTACGCACTTAGTAACCAATATGTATAGTTATTGACATTTACCTAATGATGTATGTAGTTTAAAATTTAGACATGCTTTAGCAATTATTGGAAAATACCCTAAAATGTTTCTATTTTACCGAAAGGAAATATACTCGAATATATTGGGAAGGGGGAGTTAATTTCCCCCATTTCAGCAAGCCACATTTTTAAAATTATTATTTGTTTTCTTCCCCCAATGTAGTATTTTGATGTGTTTTGCAAAAAAAATCTCCACTAAACACAAGGTATGTGAATACAAAGGAATGACGTTACCATTGGACAAGGGGAGTTATTGTGTTACCCCTCACCAAAAATACTTCCATACACATTGCCATGTTGAACATTTTACCTTCCCCTTCTGCCTTAAATGGCTTAGTGTTCAAAACAATATTTGTTATAATTTACGCTGATTTGACACTAATACATTGTGTTATTTTAAAATAAAAATTTCACCCACACCTCTGCAACGAACTCTGGCGTCGTACAAACATCATTATTTCCATGTGCTGCCACACCGGCATTACAGTGAGGGTGGCATGATGTCGGTTGAACAAATTTAGTTTTCCCATTTTGTATTAATTTTACGTTTAAATGGATTTAAAAACCTTTTAAAGTATAGAATTTAAAACTCCATCTGAAAGCAGATCTGAACAACCACTCACCCTTCGTGATGTGGCTGTTCTCTTATGCATCGGCATTAATTATTGTTCTACCTCATCAACCATTTGATGGGAGCGATGTTGGCAGTGGTGGTGGTGGGTGGTCTGATGAATATTAGCGTAATTTAGGTTGATACTTAGATGGTCCTGGCGAGTGAGTGGTTGGCAAATTAGACAACGTATGCATAATTATTTATTAATAATTATCGTTCGAATTTATTTTGAAATGAAAGAAAATTCCTATAAAACTATATGTAAATGTGGTTATGAGGTTGTAGTTGTACCAGGAAAGAATTGGTTTGTAGGGCGTTATAGACCTCTCCGATGAAATTCCTTAATATACGCCATGACATGGTCCTCAAACAAACAAAGAACCGTAATTTTTAAGTATTTTGAAAGTCATAGTCGAACCAAAGTGGTTGTTACTTGGAAATTTTGGTTTACAGAGTATTTTACAACTGCTGACCAAAAATCTTCAATATAATTATAAGTTTGTATAACAGAGTATAACGATTCCGCAACTATGGTGTCCCAGCCATATTTTAAAACAAAATTGGCTTGCAGTAATAGTTTTGAAAATATCTTTGAAATATTGGAACTAGACATTGCTACTTGAGCACATGGAGCTTAAATATATCTTCCGATTATGGGTATTTCAAAGGTTCCAATCAATTTCGATACATGTTGGTAGTTAGGAATCTGAACGTTCACTAAACCGAGTTTTCGATATTTTTAAGGTTTTTCATACGACCATTTTAGGTATAAACAAGAAGTTATCGTGGAACTCATATTAATATATGAGGTACGTATATTCCACGGCTCTATATATACCTTTTTATGTGTTAGACCAATAGTCGACACAATTTTTAAATTCCGATTGTGACACAAGCATGATTTTTAATGTTTCCACAGCATCTCCGGGAGTCGAAAATAATGATTTAAATATAGCTCCCATATAGCAGTCCGTATAGCTTCCATATATATTTTTATTCGATTTCATCTAAATGGAGTAAAATTTCGAAACGTGTACTGAATTTATTGTCGGTTTGGCTATATCGTCATGAAAGATTTTTCTTGATGAGTCTCTACATACTAAAACAAAATTAATATACCCTTCACCACACTGTGGTACAGGGTATTATGTCTTCGTGCGTAAGGAAACGAAAGGAAAGGAAGGCAAAAGGAAACGAAATAGACACATGATTCCTTTTGAGAATATGCATAGAATCACTTTCTGAGTCGATTTATGCATGTCCGTACGTCCGTCCGTCTGTCCATGTTAAATTGTAAACAAAGTACAGGTGGCAATAATGATCCGAATTGGATGAAATTTAACACAGCTCATTTATTTGGCTCAAGGACAAAACCTGGAAAAGTGGACCTGTATTTATAATTTTTTGTGGAGACATTTAGTACCCAATAAGAACCCAATGGAATTATACTCATAATTTTTTTGTGGAGAGATTTAGTACCTATTAAGAACTCAAAATACTAAATTGCAGCTAATTCGGCGGTATATATGCTGAAAATTAGGAGGTTTTATGGGGGCCACTTTGAAAAGTGGACCTGTATTTATAAGGACATTTAGTACCCAATAAAAGGAATGTACCAAATTTCAGCGAATTCGGTTGAAAAATGAACCCCAAAATACCGAAAATTGGGTTCATGCGTATATATAAAGCCCATCTTCGAACTTGACCTGCCTAGACGACTCTATCAATTTTTCATGTCAATTCGTTTAGACGCTAGAGTGATTACAACAGACAGACGGACAGACAAGCGGACAGACGGACATGGCTATATCGTCATAGAATTTTACGCTGATGAGTTACAAACGTAAAAAACAAAATTAATATACCCTCCATGCTATGATGGAGGGTATAAAAATGGGAAAATCGGTCATATGTACCTCCCATATATAGTCCGATTTAAGGTAAATTAAGTTCTATAAATGTTCCGATTTGCACGAAATTTGGCACAGCGTTAAGCGATAAGCCTAGAATGATTTGTGCTAATTTTCGTGAAAATTTTTATAGATATAGCTCCAATATATATTTTCATCCGAAAAATATATCCCTAAAGGTAGGTGATCAAACCATCCCATTATCTCTAGATTCAACTGATTGTAGCACTGTATTATAATCATAGAAGCTTACCCTTAATGCCATGGTGTCGATCCCGTCAGACTTTGGCCTTTAAATATAGTTTACATTGAAGTAAACACTACTTCCACATAAATGATTATCCATGGTAAATATTACGACGGCAGTCATTGAGTATTTCTTGTATACACCCTAAGATGTGTAGGGTTTCGTATATTCGGCCCCATGCAACTTTGATCCTTTCCTTACAAGTATTATCTGTGTTAAACAACACTCCAAAAATCACAAACTTGACTTATAATTAAACTTCTTAACTTTATCTAACTTCCGATATTGTTATATTCATTCATTCATTTACAAAACGTTTTTCAATAACATTTCTGACATAATTACTTACATACGTCTTAAGCACTTTAACATTTCTTAACTTTTTCTTTTTCAAAAAATCACAAATTATCCCTTAAGAGTGTTTAACAAAGATGATAATGATTTCTTAACCACTTAATGATTATAATTATATTTCTTTAAAAATGTTTTATTTTTTCTTACTTGGTTCTCATCTTTGAAAGACAAGAATTTCAATTGAATTGTTGATGGAAGTGAGGGAGTGTGTGTGTGTTTGTCTGGCTGTTTGCATGAATCCTTAAAACAAAAAACCCACACACAGACACATACATTTTTACTCCATTCACATTTAATAGCATGTGAAAGTCCATTAGGATTCATTCACATTGTACAGGATAAAGCAAATACGATCTACTTTTCACCATTAAATATCAAATGTCATTATCGTGCGTATAATGTTGTTGGCGGTGGTAAACATCCTCCCGCGAGAACCCCCTGTCCTTAAGCTGTACAATCCCATGTCAACGCCACAGCGCCTTGAAACATGTTTATGCATTTCTTAGTCCGTATGTGTGTTTGTTTGGTTGTTTGTTCGAGAGAAGGTTTATAATACTTGACACATACTCATCTTGACAGAGATACTGGAAGATGTCATATACACATGTAGTGTGCGTGAGCCTCACTAGCAAACATATTCACGCACTCATAACTTTGAAATATTTTTGTGTTGTTGTTGTGAAAAGAACCCTTGTTATGCCATGGCAGGGCATGTGAATCGTCGAAGGACGAAGACTGGCAGGAGGTTGAGAAAAACATTTGACTAAACATTTCATCATCCGCATTCACTGTGTTAATGCTGTCAATCAAATATTTTTGTGTCATATTTTGTTGTTGTTGCTGCTCTTTGTTTCTAAGTCGCTTTTGTTTAGACATGAGTTTGTTTTAATACATTCTTGATTCCGCGTTTCGTTTTTTTATTTTTCGTTGGCATACTTTTCAAATCCATATATATGAATGAATTATGCGAAAATAATAAAAAAGTATTTAGCTGTATCAAATCCTTTTTGACGTTCTCTCTCATTGTTGGTGTTGTTGTTGTTGTTGAATATGAAATGTGTGACATTCACAGCAACTGTTTTTTGTTTGTTTTCTTATTCATTGACGTGGTTTTTCAGCTGTCACTGAAAACACACTTGGAAGAAGCAAGAAACGAGGATATTGCTGCAATCCTTACCTCTTTCAGATCAAATGTCGACACAATTGTTTTTTATTCATTCATATTATTATTTGAATATAATATCATGTCAATGCATGACTGGATTTGGATTTAAATAAAATGCGAAATGTTGAAGTGGGATATGCGTAGAGGAATGATATGAAACGGATATGAGTATTTTGAAAAGTGTTTTTATTTGGAGCCCATGATTACAAATGAATATATATTTAATTTGTAACATATATTGTCATTGTTTTGATAAGGGGTTATATTAAATAATAGCTGAGTTCATGTGACATATGAAGTGGACGGTTTAGGAAAAAATTGATGGAAAAACCTGCACGTAAAATAATATGATGGAACAAATATTCAGTCCCCAGCCATCCAAATATGTACGTAATTCTTTTCAGTGGGCTTAGTTTTGCGCAGACCACAGAAAGCTCGTACTATTTCTACCAAATATTTACATATTATGGTCCGAATATACCATCAGTACCTTAATTTACAGCATGAAAATTTCACATAGGACAATAAAAACCAGTAAGGAAAGTAGTAAAGTCGGACTGGACCGACTATATGATACCCTTCACCACTTTGGGTATGTTGTACATATGAATCCTCACAATTGCATGTCACTGTTACTCGAAGGAACACGCTCATGTTCCTTCCGCAACCTATGATAAATTTAACTTCTTTCGGGCAGATTTAGAGTAGTCTGCGTACCATGGGACAAATTTATGGAAAACGATTTATATCAAAATTGATACAAGCTATTCAGTACGCCGCACTGTTCAAAATTTAATTCCAATCAGACACCAGTTCGAAATACATATGGACGCTATGGCTGCATCTTCACCATTTTCAACGATACGCAATAACGTCATTCAAGTCTCAATTTGATACATTGTGCAAAATTTCGTGTTAATCGAACAAACATTAGGAGTTTGTTGCACCATTTATATAAAATCGAACGAATACATATCCATATGTTGGACCCATATCGAAATCTGAACCGATTTTCCCGAAACATCATTCTAGACTCAATTCTAGAATGATTGTAGACGCAATTCTTTACTCTATGACACATTTCGTACAAATCGAAGGATATATAGGGACTTTGGTGCACCATTTACATAAAATCGGACGAAAATATATATGGGAGCTCTATCCAAATATTAAGCGATTTCAAACAAACTTGTCACAGGTTAGATTATACTAATTTCAGAACGTTTTGTTCCTATCAGCCTATTGGTTCCTTGGTGCGTCAATTACTTAAAATCAATCCATAATAAAAGGGAGCTATATCTAAATCTGGACCGAAACAAAGCAGACATCACTCTAGGCTCAATTCTGTACGTTATGCCAAATTTCGTGTAAATCGAAAGATATATAGCGACTTTGGTGCACCATTTACATGAAATCGGACGAAACTATATATGGGAGCTATATCTAAATCTGGACCGATCTTCTCGAAACTAGGCAGACATCACGCTAGGCTTAATTCAGTACGATATGCCAAATTTTGTGCAAATCGAAATATATATAGGGACATTGGGGCACCATTTACATGAAATCGGACGAAACTATATATGGGAGGTATATCGAAATCTGAACCGATTTTCTCAAAACTTGGCAGACAGCACTCTAGTCTCAATTCAGTACGTTATGCCAAATTTCGTGCAAATCGAAGGATATATAGGAACTTTGGTGCACTATTTACCTAAAATCGGACGAAAATTTATATGGGAGCTATATCTAAATCTGGACCGATTTTCACGAAAATTGGCAGACATCGTTATAGACCTAAATCATTGAGCTGTGCAAAATTTCTTGCAAATCGAAAGATATATAGGGACTTTGGAGCGTCATTTACAATCGGACGAAAATATATATATATGGGAGCTATATCTAAATCTGCACCGATTTTTCCCAATTTCAATAGAGTTCGTCCTTGGGACAAAAAAGTGACCTCTGCCAATTTTCGTCTAATTCGGATCATAAATTCGACCTGTACTTTGTCTACAATTTTACAGACAGACAGACGGACGGACGGGCAGACGGACATGATTAATCGACTTAGAAAGTGATTCTATGCATATTCTCAAAAGAAACCATGTGCCTATCTCGTTTCCTTTTGCCTGTTACAAACATATGCACAAAGACATAACACCCTGTACCACAGTGTGGTGAAGGGTATAAAAATTCTGCATATATGTTTATTATCCTCCTGGAATACCACCACTACGGCTGAAAAATCTGACAAAAACCTCAATGTAATACATATAGCGTGGTAGAATGGGACTAGATGGAAAATATTCTACAATGGGTTATTTAAAAAATTCGGAACACCGCATTACAAAAAATCCGGCAAGGACCACAAAACTACATGACTAAACACGTCGTTAATTTGTTTGGGAAATCCGACAAGAACCACAAAACTACATGATGGGGACTAATGGTGGGAATGTAGTATCTCTCTGGCTTTCCTTTTCATTGCAACTTCGTTCATGTAGCTTATCTCGAAATAGAAATAAGTAGAAACATTTACATGAATGATATTTTGTCCTAAAAGGCCGACCGAAATAAAGAGCAGTCGTGGACCTTCATTCAAAGCAAAGTGTTTTTAACCAAACCGAAGTACGGAGCCGTCGTTGGCCTTTATTTTAAAGTAATTATAGAAGAGTCAAAATAAAGAGCCATCTTGGGCCTTTATAGAAAAGTGTTTAAAACTTGAAAGGCCGTCGAGGCTTATATCGAGCAGGGACCGAAGCCTAATCCAGATCGCCACAACCAACAATTTCTTCCACCTACATCTTCAGTTATTTGTAATACCAACAGTCGTACCGGAGCAGCAGCAGAACAGAGCCAGAAGTTGAGGACCTTAAGACTTTAAGTATTATGGATTTGAAAACTAAAACTACATATTTTCACTCTCGGTCATTTCAATATAAATTTTCTGTGACGAACCCTATCCCGCGAGCATATCCCAGCAACCGGAGAAAACTTGTCGTTCTGTCATTAATCAAGTCAAACTATTGACTGATCGAAAATCTTATAAAATGGATTGCAACATTTAAAAACACTTCCTTAAATTTACCTGACGTATCGATAGACAGACGTAGATGCATAAAACGAAATCAATTTTGCCAACAAATTTCCTATGGACCTAGATTTAAAATTTTCTACACTAAACCCAACTGAGTAAGTTTTCACAAAAAATGTCAATGTTTGCTATGAAAATGTCGAATGTAGGCCCCAAGGCGTAGATTTCTTTAAACACATTTTATAGCCTCTCAGTAGGCCATAAGGCGTGGATTTTTTAAACAAATTTTATAGCCTCTCAGTGGGCTCTAAGGCGTGGATTTCTTTAAACAAATTTTATAGCCTCTCAGTAGGCCCTAAGGCGTGGATTTCTTTAAACAAATTTTATAGCCTCTCAGTAGGCCCTGAGGCGTGGATTTCTTTAAACAAATTTTATAGCCTATCAGTAAGCCCTAAGGCGTGGATTTCTTTAAACAAATTTTATAGCCTCTCAGTAGGCCCTAAGGCGTGGATTTCTTTAAACAAATTTTATAGCCTCTCAGTAGGCCTGGATTTCTTTAAACAAATTTTATAGCCTCTCAGTAGGCCCTGCGTGGATTTCTTTAAACAAATTTTATAGGCCTCTCAAATTTTATAGCCTCTAGGCGTGGATTTCTTTAAACAAATTTTATAGCCTCTCAGTAGGCCCTAAGGCGTGGATTTCTTTAAACAAATTTTATAGCCTCTCAGTAGGCCCTAAGGCGTGGATTTCTTTAAACAAATTTTATAGCTTCTCTAAGGCGTGGATTTCTTTAAACAAATTTTATAGCCTCTCAGTAGGCCCTAAGGCGTGGATTTCTTTAAACAAATTTTATAGCCTCTCAGTAGGCCCTAAGGCGTGGATTTCTTTAAACAAATTTTATAGCCTCTCAGTAGGCCCTAAGGCGTGGATTTCTTTAAAAAAATTTTATAGCCTCTCAGTAGGCCCTAAAGCGTGGATTTCTTTAAACAAATTTTATAGCCTCTCAGTAGGCCCTAAGGCGTGGATTTCTTTAAACAAATTTTATAGCCTCTCAGTAGGCCCTAAGGCGTGGATTTCTTTAAACAAATTTTATAGCCTCTCAGTAGGCCCTAAGGCGTGGATTTCTTTAAACAAATTTTATAGCCTCTCAGTAGGCCCTAAGGCGTAGATTTCTTTAAACACATTTTATAGCCTCTCAGTAGGCCCTAAGGCGTGGATTTCTTTAAACAAATTTTATAGCCTCTCAGTAGGCCCTAAAGCGTGGATTTCTTTAAACAAATTTTATAGCCTCTCAGTAGGCCCTAAGGCGTGGATTTATTTACACAAATGTTATAGCCTCTCCGTAGTTGTTAAAACATTCATACGTGGAATGGGTGCTTGAACAAGAGGTTGTGGAACGCAATTTTTCGAACAAAATTTTCTTCTACGATGAAGCACAATACTCCCCGTTGGGTATGTTAATAAAAAAATTGTCGTATATGGGATTCAGAGAATTCCCATTTAACTGAAGAGAGGTCATTACATCCAGAAAAAATACTATTTGGTGCCCCCTTTTTATTCAAAGGTTTGATTGGACTTCTTTGAAAATGGCGATGGAACGAAATTTGTCAAATTATATCTGAGATACTGCCGAATATGAGTTTGTGTGGGGGTATTCAAAATGGTGTCAAATAATAAAATATATATATATATATATATATATATATATCCCTATGTTCCCAGAACTTCAACAATCTGCAATGATGTGTTACGAGGCAAAATTTCACGCAATTTATATATATGACTATATAAAGACCCCCTAAACACATAATACACATTTAAAATACAATCAGTAGCTTATTTACCTTATTGTAATTAACAGAAATATATAAAATGATAATCATGCCAGAAAAAATATTTTCTTTTTTCGCCATACATTTTACCATATTTAGAATTAATAAAACCGAGGCTAAGCCAAACCCCAGCACAACGAGAACAACAATAACATTATGGGGACACACAAATGCCTATATAATAATATAATTGTTGTTAATGCCTTTTTAATTGTACCATTAAGAGTTGAGGTCTTGTCATATAGGGTTTACAGGCAATGGCACCAGTAGAAGAAAAAACACACACATACACACAAAGTAGTACCAGTAGCAATTCCTAAGACCCGACTGCCAGAGTAAAGGAATTTACAGCAAAAAAAAAAAAAATGAGAAATATGACTGGTAAAACAAAAAAAAAAAAAAACAACCACAACATGCTGATGAATATGAAAAGAAAAAAAGAACTGGATAATAATAAAATGGCTTAATGTTTGCACGACAGTAAAAAAAAACAACAACAACCAGAGAACAAACAAATAAATATAAATACATATCTTAAGAATAAAATGCAAAGAAGAGGAAAATATCATGGGCCCAATAAAACATAAACCAGAAAAAACAACAATCCCATATATATGTGAGAGAAACGACGGTAACTAATGCAAAAAAAAAAAAAATATTATAGGCAAGCAGTGTTAAGGCATTAATGAGCTAAAAGTCCGGAAAGGGGTGAAGCGAAAAAAATTAAATAGTAATTATGCATCGTGTGATGAAAATGAATGCCATGAAGGAAAAAAAATATAAATCCGCATTTTAAAACTTGCTGTGATGGGGGTATATGACGAAAACTTGAGGAATAATAATAAAAAAATAAAAAAAAACAAGATATTTAGTAGACCATAGTATGCAGATAAAAATGAGGGTTTAAATTTAATGAGTTGCACGGAATGCAGTTTTGTTTTAATATGCAAAATTATATTGGAATGATTGTTTTAGAATGGGAACAAATGATAGAAGATAAATTTAAGAATATATGTCAGAAACTAAAAAAACCTCCACTTTAAAATCCTAATGGTTCAAAAATCGAATATTAAAACAACATATAGAACCAGTAAGGAAAGCAGTAAAGTCGGACGGGCCCGACTATATGATACCCTTCACCACTTTGGGTATATTAAACAGATGAATCCTAACAGACGGTGAAGGACCATAAACACGAAAATGGATCCATAAACATGTCATTCTGCAACCTATACAACATTTTTCATTTGGTCCGATATAGAGTTTCTCCATATATATATATATATATATATAATGTGAACCGATTTCAATGACACTTGCCAAAGATTAACTTATATTAACTACAGTTCATTGTACAAAATTGTATAACAATCTTTGTGTCTTTAGTGCACAATTTACATAAAATCGGAAGAAAAGATAAATTGGAGC
This sequence comes from Musca vetustissima, assembly GCF_032173495.1. NCBI lineage: Eukaryota > Metazoa > Arthropoda > Insecta > Diptera > Muscidae > Musca > Musca vetustissima. The sequence goes on from NW_026888358.1 coordinate 19,329, forward strand.
CATATCTAAATCTGAACCGATTTTCACGACACTTAACACACATCATTCTAGATCCGGACGAAATAGGACGAAAATATATATGTGTGCTATATCTAAATCTGGACCGATTTTCAGGAAACATAACACACATCATTCTAGAACGAATTCAGTACGCTGTACCAAATTTCGTTCAAATCGAAAGATATATAGGGACTTTGGATCACCATTTACATTAAATCGGATGAAAATATACATGGGAACTATATCTAACTCTGGGCCGATATTCAGGAAACTCAACACACATCATTCTAGACATATTTCATTACACTATGCCGAATTTCGTGCAAATCGAAAAATATATAGGGACTTTGGTACACCATTTACATTAAATCGAACGAAAATATATATGGGAGCTATATCTTAATCTGGACCGATTTTCAGCAAACTTGACACACATCATTCTAGACCTATTTCATTACACTATGCCGAATTTCGTGCAAATCGAAAGATATATAGGGACTTTGGATCACCATTTACATTAAATCGGATGAAAATATATATGGGAGCTATATCTAAATCTGGACCGATATTCAGGAAACTCAACACACATAATTCTAGACCTATTTCATTACACTATGCCGAATTTCGTGCAAATCGAAAGATATCAAGGGACTTTGGTACACCATTTACATATATATGGGAGCTACATCTAAATCTGGGCCGATTGTCAGAAAACTCAACACACATCATTCTAGACCTATTTCATTACACTATGCCAAATTTCGTGCAAATTGAAAGATATACAAGGACTTTGGTACACCATTTACATTAAATCGGACGATAATATATATGGGAGCTACATCTAAATATGGACCGATTTTCAGGAAACTTGACACACATCAGTCTAGACCTAACTTATTACGCTATGCCGCATTTCGTGCAAATCAAACGATATATAGTGACTTTGGTACACCATTTACATTAAATCGAACGAAAATATATATGGGAGCTATATCTAAATCTGTGCCGATTTTCAGGAAACTTAATACACATCATTCTAGACCTAATTCAGTACGCTGTGCCATATTTCGTGCAAATCGGAAGATATATAGGGACTTTGGTACACCACTTACATTAAATCGGACGAAAATATATATGGGAGCTATATCTAAAACTGAACCGATTTTTCTCAATATAAATAGGGTTCGTCCTTGGGCCACATAAATGACCTATGTCAAATTTCATCCAATTCGGATCATAAATGCGACCTGTACTTTGTTTACAATTTAACAAGAACAGACGTAAATCGACTCAGAAAGTGATTCTATGCATATTCTCAAAAGGAACCATGTGCCTATCTCGTTTCCTTTTGTATTTTACAAACATATGCACAAAGACATAATACCCTGTACCATAGTGTGGTGAAGGTTATAAAAATTAGAGAAGTCGCCTGTTTCAACTACATACATGTTTGTATTTTCCAATAGACTGAATTTACAGCAAAGATATGTTGAAGAGTAGCTTCTGGTTTATCTTGAAATGTTTAAGGGACATTCTTGAGTCCGTGTTAGTAGAACAAATAATTTTTGATTTCTTGAAATGGAGAATGTCCCTTCTTCTTAAATCTGTTAAGATACAGTTCCCATATTTGCCATAATTACTTAATAAAATTACTTAATAAACTTTCAAAATTCTTAAAAAATTCACAGAATTTCCTTAAGTAAACTCCACGCCTTGATTTCTTCAGATCTGTAATTTTTTCGATAAAAATCCATCCCTTGAGTCATCTTAAATTTCCTTTATTCTTTTAGATATCTGACTTCTTTACAATTTCTATAAAAACTTCTCACCTTTTTTTATAAAAACTCCTTGATTCAAACTCCTTGATTCATTCAACTTTTTTTCATTTGTTCAGAATTTATTTTCAAAATCCACGCTTTTTTCCTTCACAATTTCTATTAAAAATATTCCAAACTCTTCAAACAACTCTCGCCCTGGCTCCTCTTTTGAGTCATCATAAAAAACTTTTAAAATTCATAAACAATTTCACAGGATTTCTTTAAAAAAAACTCAATGCCTTGATTCCTTCAGAACTTCTTTAATAGTTTATATAAAGAATTTTTAAAGAAACTCAGAACGATTGAAACTCCAGTCGTTGAATCAGAATTTTTATAAAAACTCCACACACCGAAAATTCCTTCAAACTTTTTTTAAAAACTCCATACCTTTATTCCTTCTGAAATTCTTTAAAAATTCCACGCGTTGATTCATTCGTAACGTCTTTAATAATTTCTATAAAAAATACACAACTTGATTCCTCAATTTTTTTTAAACTCCATGCCTTTATTTCCTTGTTAAATTCTTGAAAAAACCCACACTTTGATTTACTCGGAATATCTTTAATAATTTCTATAAAAATTCACGCCTTGAGCCCTCTTAAATTCACTTTGGTTCCTCCAGAAAAAGGCATATATTGCCTTGATCCCTCAGAATTTTTCTTTTCAACCTCAAAACTTTTATTCCTTTAGAATTTTGTAAAACTTCCAATCCTTGATTCCTCAGAATTTCACAAAAAGTCCAAACCTTGATTCCTTTAGATTTTCTTAAAGAAAATCCTTTCCTTGTATTCTTTTATAATGTTTTTAAAAAATCCGCGCCTTGATTCCTTCAGAATTTCTTCAAAAAATCCAAGACTTGATTCTAAAGAACCTTTGCTTTAAAAACACCCCTTGATTCCTTGAAATTTCTTTAAATAATCTACGCCTTGATTCCTTTAGATTTTGTTAAATAATCTACGCCTTGATTCCTTATTAGTCTTCAGAATATCTTTAAAAAATCTACGCCTTGATACCTTATTAGTCTTCACAATTTATTTAAACACTCCTCGCCTTGATTCTTTCAGAATTTCTTTACAAATTCCGCGCTTTAATTGTGTCAGAATTTCAATATATTTTTTTTAATTCTACGCCTTAATTCCCTCAGAATTTCTTCACAAATTCCAACTACGCCTTGATTCCCTGAGAATTTCTTAAAAACATCCACGACTGATTCCCTGAAAATTGCTTAAAAAATCCACGTCCTGAGAACTTCTTAACAAATCTACGTCTTGATTCATTTTAATAGTCTCTGAGAATCAATCGGATACTCCATTAGCTTCTTCGGTGATTTGCAACCATTTTCAATAGGAGGACTTCAATTTGACATTCCAAGTTATTGGTGGGTAAGAACCTTAATTGCAAAAAATTTCAACCCCTATATAAACGTCCCGTCCCGTTCTATGTATTTTTACGGTTCCGGGCGTCCTTTCCAACCGATAAGCTGCAGCTTGTCATTTCAGATTCTCAGGAGGCATACAGAGAAAAATCGATATAAGTCCATGGTTTGACATAGCCCAAATATAAAGGTGCCGTCCCATTCTATTTATTTGCATAGTCCGAGACACTGTTTTTTTTCTTTTTTTTTTTGCATTCCAATTTCTAAGCGGATATAAAACTTCCACAACAACAATAGCCATATAGGAGCAGGTTTTGACATATTCTCAATATAAACGTCACACCCCAATTTCGGTACACTGAAGGTCTTAGCAAAATTTTCCAACCAGATTGTCAGATTCTCAGGGGATAAAAAGACTCCTAGCAGAAAATGTACCAGTGTATAGCCTCTTTACGAATTTTTGGGCGAATTTTGGATATTTAAATGTACACCTCAAGTTGGACAGCATAATTAGAATATATAATCCCGATGTTCTAATAAGGGTTGTAGATTTTCTAAAATTTTATAAAAGACTAGCTGAACCCGTGGCGCTTCGCTGCCCATACTAAAGTTATTAACATTGGATAGTTAACGTCGAAATCTATTTGTAGATATTTTGTAGTGTAATATCAGTAATATTTTCGGTCTATGTATTAGTATATTTGATTCTATTCAATAGATTACAAATACATCTTTGAAATCTTTGAAATACGGTGGGAGTATTAAAGACAAATTTAGCTTGACTTTTCTAATCAGTTGTAATAGAACCATACACAAATATATTTTCTCCAACATTTACATGTTTCTCATTAATCGTTCCAATACCACTAAAATCCTTCATTTACATTGCAGCAATTTTTTATGTCTGTATTCTCAACTATTTCCCCATGATATGATTGGGATCCCTTAATATCGCTTATATATCTGACGTGTGATCCTTGTTAAGTTTGAGTTGTGTATATTTAATTATTTCATTGCCAAAAAAATTCACAATAATGCATTATCACAGCATAATATGTTTACCGAACCTTAATATAGTATTGTTATTCTTAAGAAACCATGATCAAGTCCGAAGATAGGATTTGTGTCATTTGAGTCAACACAGATTTCGGACTTTTATAACTCTTATTCCACAATCAGCATTTCTCTTTTGGATATCTCCCATATTGAATTCATAGTCTTTTTCGTCGATGGTGCTTGAATTTTTAAAATTAAAAAATCCAAATTTTATTTTTTTCACAAATTGACAAAATGTAAAAATTAAAATGTCAAAAATTTTTCATTTTACACAAATTTTATTCCAATATGTAGATAATGGAGAGATGAGAAACAGCAGACGTTAGCGGAATTACTGAACTGGTGGTTTTTATCATTACTGATAATAACATAAAAGGGCAAAAAATGATGAGTCGAACATTAACGATTTGGACCAATTTTGTTAATTCCTGGTCACTTAAGATTAGTATGTAATTATCTGCGTATCATTCAAATTTGTATGAGCCGATTTATTTAAGATATTCAAATATATATATAGAAAATGAATATTAGTTCAGAGGTATAATTAATGTTGATGCTATAATTCCTCGTCATCGCGGAATTTTTGAAGTTTATCTTGCCTATCTTACTTACATGGTTGGCATGACTTACTACGAAAATTTCAGTAAAATCTATTTAGCGGTTTTTGTGTCAACAAGCAAAAGAGTTTCCATTTTCTACATTTAGGTTAATTAAATGCAGTGAGTAGTACATTTTCCCCTATTGTAACACGCCAATTTTTATAGGGATGATGCGTATTTGCTACCAAGTTACTCAGACAAATTTTGGAGTAGGAATCTGTTACCCTTCTTAAGATATAAGCTTAGAAAATGAATATTAGTTCAGATATATAATTACTTTCGATGCGATAACTCCACATGCACGCGAAATTTTGGAAGATTATATAGCCTATATTATTTCCCTCGGATGGCATGATGTGTGGTAAAAATCTCAGTAAAATCTATTCAATGGTTTTTGAGTCTAGAAACAAAACATTTTTTATTTCCTACATGTAGATTATATAAGTGTAACGGAGAGTGCATTTCCATCGATCATATCTCGCTCATATTTTTATGTATAATGTGTATTCACACCTATGATATACAGATACATTTTGAAGGCGTTATCTGTAACCGTTCTTAAGATAAACGCATATTACATGTTCAGAAAATTTGAGGTATGTTTACTATTGATGCTATAACTCCACATCCACGCGGAATTTTAAAAGTTTATATAGTCTATGTTACTTTATCCCGACATAAATCTCAATAAAATCTGTTCGGCGGTTTTGGCGTCTATCGGTAACATACAAACAAACAAACAAATTTTTTTATATTTTATATATATATATAGATTTTGTTTTTGTATACTTACAACTATAGGTATGCTGAATGCTGAGTGTTTAACCCATTGAAAATATTTCCTTTTTAGCAAGTAAACCGAACTCCACAGCATTTAAATTACCATTAACAGACATTTAAAGCTGATGCACATAAAAAATACTTAAAAATATTCTGGTGAAGAAATACCAGACGAGTTTTTTTGTTTCCATCTTAAGTCAAATATCCAGCTGTTTTATTTTCTGGCCATTCATCAAAAGAATGAAAAAGTATACGATTTTCGTTCACTATTGGTAGAAATCCAAAGAAAAATAATAGGAAGAAGAAGTATAAAGAACGAATATTTCTGTTATATCAGCAAAAAAACCTGCATTGCATGTTGATTGTTGATGGTCGTCGGATGCCGACGATTGTTAATTTTCTGACATACTGGACGGACATGATACCCTCTTCCCAGCTAGAGGTAATACATTTTTTGAAGCAGTATTCGGCCTTTTGCTTGCCGGTGTCTTGCCTTGTTCAATTTGTGAAATAATAATAATTGTAGTGGTAGATTGATGGGGTTCCGGATCGTCATACAATGTTGCACCCTTTTTGTATTCAGATTCCCGATTTTATGTATTCAGGTTTTTTTTTGTGTAATCAACAAAATTACAAAATCCCTAATCGGTTTTACTCTTCACATGGTGTTATTTTTTGAATGATTTTTTGTTTGTATTTTGTTTTATAGGTTTTATTTTTTGATCCATCAACAACAACAATTGTTATAATTTCTGTAAAATTTGTTCTGTTTCCTTTTATTTACTTTCATCATCATTAAATAACTAGGATATTACCATTCTAAAAAAATGCCCCTGAAAGCATGCTTCTATTTTTTTCGTTCGTTTCATTGGTTTCCGTTGAAATGTTGAACATTTCCTTCTATTTTGTATGATTGTTTTCTCTTTGTATGACTATGATGGAATATAGGTATGTGTAATTGTTCGCTTTTATGTGGTCAATGTTATTGCCACTTTTAATTTTTATTTGCTTATCCTCTTGTTCATTCTGTTCGGTTTTTTGTGCCTTTGTTCTTCTTCTCTTTGCTCATTTGTTTGTGGAGTTTTCAATTTCACAGGCGGCAAAATTCAAACAGTGGGTAACAAATATTGGTATTTTTATACCCTCCACCATAGTATGGAGGGTAAATTAGTTTTGCTTTTCCGTTTGTAACGCATCGAAATAATCATTTCCGACCCTATAAAGTATATATATTCTTGATCAGCGTAAAATTCCCTGACGATCTAAGCCTGTCCGTCTGTTCGTTGTAATCACTCTAGCGTCTAAACCAATTTTCGGTATTTTGGGGTTCTTGAGCGCGTTTTTCCACCATAGTATGGAGGGTAAATTAGTTTTGCTTTTCCGTTTGTAACGCATCGAAATAATCATTTCCGACCCTATAAAGTATATATATTCTTGATCAGCGTAAAATTCCCTGACGATCTAAGCCTGTCCGTCTGTTCGTTGTAATCACTCTAGCGTCTAAACCAATTTTCGGTATTTTGGGGTTCTTGAGCGCGTTTTTCAACTGAATTCGCTGCAATTTGGTACGTTGAGTTCTTATTGCGTAGCAAATCTCTCCACAAAAAATTATGAGTATAGGTCCATTTTTTCGGATAGCCCCCATATAAGGGTACCCGCAATTTTCGGTATTTTGGGGTTCTTGAGGGCGCTTTTCAATCGAATTTGCTGCAATTTGGTATTTTGTAGTCGCATATGGTAACTAATCTCCCTACACAAAATTTTTAATATTCGCCCCCTTTTTGGGGTAGTCCCCATATAACCCCCTTTTTTATATTAAAATAGTTATCTGATTTGTTCCGCTTTTTGAGTTTGGTTCTGAGACTCTGTTGTAATCATTTCACCTGCGGAGGATAGCGAGATAAAAAATTAGAACGTAAGGTTCGATAATGAACTATAGCCGCATTTAGACCTAGTCTCTGTGTGGAGGTTCCAGAAGGATTGGACCGATTTTCCCATCTTCGAATTTGAACTAAGTTTGGAGAAATAATAAGATGAGCAAAGTTTGGATGAAATCTAAATTTTCTGAAACGGATTTGGTCCAAAGAAACCACATTGAGGCACATTTTCACCGTGTTAAAGTGTATGCACCATCATTAGCCATAATGATGATAAATTTCTAAAATTTGTAGTAAGGTTTACATAATCCGTTTTTAGAAATGTTGGTATAGGTCCACTTTTTGGTATGTTCCCTATATTTATACCCTTCACCACACTGTGGTACAGGGTATTATGTCTTTGTGCATATGTTTGTAACAGGCAAAAGGAAACGAGATAGGCACATGGTTCCTTTTGAGAATATGCATAGAATCACTTTCTGAGTCGATTTACGCATGTCCGTCTGTCCGTCCGTCTGTCTGTCCGTCCGTCCGTCCGTCCGTCTGTCCGTCCATGTATTTTTGTGAACAAAGTACAGGTCGCATTTTTGATCCGATTTGGATGAAATTTGGCATAGGTCACTTATTTGGCCCAAGGACGAACCCTATTGAAATTGGGAAAAATCGGTTCAGATTTAGATATAGCTCCCATATATATTTTCACCCGATATAGGCACCAAAGTACCTATATATCATTCGATTTGCACGAAATTTGGCATAGCGTACTGAATGAGGTCCAAAATGATGTGTGCTGAGTTTCGTGAAAATCGGGTCAGATTTAGATATAGCTCCCATATATATTTTCGCCCGATATAGGCACCAAAGTACCTATATATCATTCGATTTGCACGAAATTTGGCATAGTGTACTGAATTAGGTCCATAATGGTGTGTGCTGAGTTTCGTGAAAATCGGTTCAGATTTAGATATAGCTCCCATATATATTTTCGTCCGATTTAAGGTAAACGTGGCACCAAAGTACCTATATATCATTCGATTTCCACGAAATTTGGCATAGCGTACTGAATTAGGTATAGAATGATGTGTGTTAAGTTTCCTGAAAATCGGTTCAGATTTAGATATAGCTCCCATATATATTTTCGTCCGATTTAATTTAAATGGTGCACCAAAGTCCCTATATATCTTTCGATTTGCACGAAAGTTGGCACATCGTAATCAATTAGGAATATAATGGTGTGTGTTAAGTTTCCTGAAAATCGGTCCAGATTTAGATATAGCTCCCATATATATTTTCATCCGATTTAATCTGAATGGTGCACCAATGTCCCTATATATCTTTCGATTTGCACCAAAGTTGGCACAGCGTAATGAATTAGTTATAGAATGGTGTGTGTTAAGTTTCCTGAAAATCGGTTCAGATTTAGATATAGCTCCTATATATATTTTCGTCCGATTTAATGTAAATGGTCTACCAAAGTCCCTATATATCTTTCGATTTGCACGAAATTTGGCACTGCGTTATGGATGAGGTCTGGAATGATGTGTGTTAAGTTTCCTGAAATCGTTGAAATCGGTTCAGATTTAGATATAGCTTCTATTTCATCTGTTGAATATGCTCAAAGTGGTGAAGGGTATCATATAGTCGGCCCCGTCCGACTTTACTACTTTCCTTACTGGTTTTATTTCTAGTACCTGTCAGTATATCTATGATGGAGGGTATCCAAAGTTCGGCCCGGCCGAACTTAACGCTTTTTCACTTGTTAATTCTTTCAATCTAAACTAAAAATTTTAAGTACCCTGGAAAAAAGTCCACTAGTATTATGTCCCACTGTACAGCGTTGTTGTAGCACGTTATTTTTCGGCCATGTTCATGTATGTATGTGTGTGTACTTATGTTCATTTGGCTTTTTAATGGTCCGTTCTATTTCGGTACAAGTATTGAGTGTTGTCTAGACGTTATTGTTGTCTAATACACAGATTTGTTTTAACATTATGACAATTTTGTTTGCTGAAATTTTCTGACTTTAGTAGATGAATGACCAGATAGTTATTCCCAGTGAATGAAACTGAATCCATATATGAGACACTCCACAGATTATAAGATAGACAAGTCAAACCGGAGCTATATCTAAATCTGAACCGATGTTCACGAAACTTTGGACACATCATTCTACACTTAATTCAGTACGCTATGCCAAAATTAGTTCAAATTAAAATATTTCCAGTGACTTTGGTGCTCCAATTACCTAAAATCGGCCGAAACTATATATGGGAGCTATATCTAAATCAGAACCGATATTCACGAAACTTTGCACACATCATTCTAGACCTTATTTATTACGCTGTGCCAAATTTCGGGCAAATGAAACGATTTCCAGGGACTTTCGTGGACTATTTACCTAAAATCGGGCGAAGCTATATATGGGAGCTATATCTAAATCTGAACCATATATCTATATCTAAATCTAGACTTAATTTAGTACCCTGTGCCAATTTTCGGGCAAATCGAAAGATATATAGGGACTTTGGTGCACCATTTACCTTAAATCAGACGAAACTATATATATGGAAGCTATATCTAAATCTGAACCGATTTTTCCTAATTTCAATAGGGTTCGTCCTTGGGCCAAACAAGTGAGCTGTGCCAAATTTCATCCAATTGGGATCATAAATGCGACCTGTACTATTATTACTAATATTCAGTACAGCCCTTCTTGTTACTTGTCCAGATTGACTTCAGCGTGGGTTGTATGGTGATGATCGGCTTATAACTGTGGTCTATATATCAGTTCGAAAAATTGCAAAAAAAAATAAGTTTTCGGTCCACTTAATCCCAAAATTATTATCTGATCAGCACCGAAAATTACAAGCGCTGTCCTTGACCATAACTGGAACCCCATGGAAAATGTAAAATCGATCAGCGTTATACTTCCGGGCCTCCAGTGTGGTAAGGGTTACTATATAATATCTGAATACGTAAGCACCTGTAAATATTTAAGTGTGACTCCCACATCCGAGGGCATACGACAATATAATTGGTATTAATTTAAAGATCAGCCACTCCTCTTGAATATACTATCCACTTCTCGGGTCTATGTCCTTTAGGAGTAAATATATACGCCATAGAATCCAAATTTTGTCATTTTTCACATAAAAAACAGGGTCCATTTGACCCCCTAAATATTGACCGATCTTTATCAAAACAGGCATGCCCTTTCTTTGGCCCGATCCCCTTCTCCATGTAAAATTTCGATGTTCGGGCCATAATTGCGGCCTCTAGAGCGATCAGAAAAACCGACAAAAATGTAGTATTTGGTTCATTTCATCCCCTAAATATTAACCATTCCTTACCAAAAACAATAAGGGTCTTCAGTGGCAAGAACCCATCCTACATGCACACACTTGTCTATATCGATTCAGCTAGTCGAGATATGACGATCGGTATACTTAAAGGTGGGTCTAGGACCAATATTTCTCGGCGTTACAAACTCTTAGGTCTGCACAACGCTATAATACCCTGACAACATAGTTGTGTGTGGTATAATGGTTGGAATCTTTATATAGTGGAGATAAGAAGTATTTCAGGTCTCTAGTAATAATAAAATGCAGCCACTTCTGATAGCAGGTTCCCCATTCCATCAGGAATTATATTCGGTTGGGGAAAAAAGAAATCCATTACATGGCGGCACTGATAGATTTCTCGTAAAGTATCGATCAAACATTTCGCATATTTTTTGGACTATTCATTTATGTGTTACAAGGTGTTAATAATGGAAGTGAACAATGAGAAAATTCGGTACATTTTACAGTTTTTCTTTGACAAAGGCGAAAATGCAAGCCAAGCGGCTAAAATTATGAATAGTGTTAATGGTTCCGATACTGTATTTTAGATTCCGTTCCGGAATTTTGTAATGTTAAAGATGCACCTCGCACAGCTAGGCCGGTCTTTGAAATAATCGAAGTTGACGGCATGTTAGAAATCGCAACACCGCACAGTAGCTAAAAATCTACCACAAAACTGTTTTAAACATAAAGCTGGATTCAAAAATAAGCTCGATGTTTGGGTGCAACACCAATTAGAAGAACAACGCTAGGCCACACACGTCTAAAGTGACTCTCCAGAAACTTGGGAAGTTTAATGCAGTCGCCATACAGTCCGGACTTGGCACCAAGCGATTATAATATTTTTCTTGCATTGCAAAATTTCTTTAATGATAAACAAATTGGTATCAAGGGAAGATAATAACAATCGACAACAAAATTTTTTTTTTTTTTTTTTTTTTTTTTTTGCAAATAAAGAACAGCTCTTCTATGAATAAGGCATTATGAAGTTACCTTTAAACAAAACGTTGTATATTTGGCCCAAATCAGACATTCCGAAGCATGTTAAGTCCTATAGTTCATACAAACATAATGGATTTTTTTCCAACCTAATATAAACGGGATGTATCTAAATCTGATCCCGATTTTTACAAAACCTAATACACATAGCTCTAAACTCAATTCAATACGCTATTTCCTTTCAATCGGTGGGTCGTGGTGCAACATGGGTCAAAAAAAAATATATGGGAGCTATATTTGAATCAACCTTTAGTAAATTCAGTACGCTGTGCAAAAGTTTGTTTCAATCGGACAGACTTTGGGGGTTTGGTGCAATATTTAATAGGACTAAACTATATATGGTAGCTATATGAAAATCTGAACCGATTTCAAAAAAAAAACTTTCCATACAAAAATCTGGACTTAATTTAATACGATGTGAAAAATTGGTTCTCAATCGGACAAATATTGGGAGTTTTGTGCACCAATAAGATAAAATCGGACGAAAATATATATTGAATATATATCTAAATAAATAAATTCGACCTGTACCTTGTTCACAATTTTACATCAATTGAAGAACGGACATATGTTTTTTTTCACTTAGAAATATGGTCCTATAATGGCCACTTTCTGGGCAGATTTTTTTAGTCTCCAGGAATATGGAATGCCAAATTTCAACCACTTCGGTGAGAAAATGCGAAAAAAAATTGTCAACATACAGACAATGGGGTTGGAACTTTATACATGACCCACATCGAAATGTTACTGCATATCGGATTTTACATTGGAAGGGGGGGGCCGATAGCTAATATCCTCTCAACGTGTTGTTATACCAATTTGTGGTACAGGGCCAAAAGAAGCGAGAAAGACCCAAAATTACTTTTGACGATATGCCCAGGATTACTTTCTGAATTTGTAACCAAAATACAGGAGACATTAATAATTCGAATTAAAGGAAGCCGCTCATTTATTTTGATCAAGGATAATTCAAATTGAAATTGATGTAAATCGGTTCAGATTTCAATTTAGTTATCATACTTATTTTCGTCCGATTTTAGGTAAATGAATTGTGTGTGCCAAGTTTTCTTTAAATTGGTCCGGATTAACATACATATAGGCTCCAGATTTATGCACATATAGGTTCTATATTTGGGTTTGATTAAGCGTTTGATTGATGTTTGAGGATGATCGAACTGGTCGAATATATATGTTTGGGGTTTAAGGACAAAATTGTTTACATGTTCTAATAAAGATCATTATTGCAGTTTCGTACCAAACTCCCAACGATTTTCCAATTTTCACAAAATTCCGCATAGGCTCGTGGTTTTCTTTGTATTGATTAACCCATATACATCTGTTTTCAGCACACCAACGTGTGAATGTACATACACATGTGTGTGTGTGTTAGACAATTGGACGTGTAAATGTATTGGCTTAAGTTGTAACTATTTCTGGTCATTATTTGCCATCATTTCAATTGTGACTTCAATGGCTGTCTACGGTCAACTCAGACGACCAATTGTAGTTATACAGCTGCTATACTGAAATGAATGCCTCTTCACTGTTAGGGCATACACACATACAAAATGGATATATATGTAATGTTATATTGCTATGTGAGTTGTTCCTTTATGTTTAGTTTTGTGTTGGTATTGTTTTTACTGCTATATTTACACACACAGGCACATACAAATACTATCATGTTTCGATGTTTAGCTTTCTCTTGGCCCTTTTGCTATTATAGGCAGTTTTAGTGACCAAGCGTGTATTCCCATACTCTGGCCAATATTTTGCCGCCTGTTCAAATGATTATTTGTGTGTGTGTGTGTTTACATCAGCCAATAGTTTTTTTTTATTTGATGCGATTTTAATAGTTTTGACCTTAGATTAGGACTATATTACCATTAGCTTTAAATGTTATTTGCAGAACTTCTATGTTTGGTGCCCACAATGTAAATGGGTGGTATTAGTGGTAGCACCGTTGACCTCTGTTGTCACTAATTTGTGTGGTCTGATTTCGGCCTAATGATATATGTATAAGTTATTGAAATTGGATAAGCTTACATTAAACAATTTAGCTATTTAAATAATTAAACAATTTCGTATTGTAATATTAATTGGCAATACGAATTACAATTATTCATATTTAATTAAAATGTTAGATAAACTTTTACAATGAATTTTTAAAACTGAATGTAATGCAAGAGGAATTTTTAAATGGGACAGAGGAACATATTGTTCGGTAAATGTTGTCATATAAAATATTAAATTTTGAAAGAAGACAAGAATAACTTTTACTAATATAAATTACCTCAATTATTTGAAATAAAATTGAGACAAATAATGATCATTATTTCAATAAACGTGGGTTATGTCAGTTTAAACCAATAAAACTTCGAAATATTAGTCGCAGATCCATTCTTATACCCTCCACTACAAGGAAACACCTCAAATATTCACCTATGTCTATTTAAGAAAGAGGTTTGAAATTTCGCACATACATTACTATTATTTTTCCACGTTAATATTGGTTCCAAATAAGGTTGCTTTTTTGACCGTACCTCCCAAATTTAGGTATTTAGGAGAATATAAATTTTCAGCCGAATTGGCTTTAATTTAGCAGAAAAATCTCATTATTTAAGTAGAATATCTCACTACCAAATATTATGAATATTGACCCATATTTCAGGATGGCACCCATATAATGGTTATTTTGAAGCTTTTGAGCACGTTTTTCAAAAAAATTAGCAGTAATTTGGTACTTTCACTGGGTATAAAATATTTCCACTAAAACTGATCAATAATGGTAAGTTTTGGATAGGTCCCCATATTAACGAGATTGAGTTCGTATTTCGATCCACTTGGCTGCTTATTTTATATCTTGGATTCTCATTGAGTAGAAAATAAAAGATAAAAATTATCGATATCGGTCCAAGTTTCCGGGTAGTCCCATATAATTATACCTCCTTTATTGAGTATTTTGGGGTGTTTGGGAACATTTTTCTATGAATTGGTTCAAATTTGAAATTTAATTTTAACATGGGATGTCAAATCTCCCTACCAAAAATTATACATAACGGTTCACGTTTTTGTACATCTCCTATATTACGGAACCGACCAATTTTCGGTATTTTTAATGCTTTTGTAATGGTTGCCATTCTTCCCAAAATTATGTAATATAGGTTTATGTTTTAAATTAGCTTCCCATCAAAATATCACTTTTATTATACCCTTCACCACATTGCGGTACAGGGTATTATGTCTTTGTGCATATGTTTGTAACAGATAAAAAGAATCAATGTTCCTTTTGAAAATATGCATAGAATCATTTTTTGGGTCGATTTTTGTATGTCCATCTGTCCGACCGTGCGTCCGTCCATGTATTCTTGTGAACAAAGTACAAGTTGCTTTTATGATCCGATCTGGATGATATTTGGCAGAAGTCACTTATATGGCCCAAGGACGAACCCTATTGAAAAATAACCCTAAACCGGTGCACCATGCTCCGTTTTATCCGTTTGAGACAAACTTTGCACAGCGTACTGAATTAATTTTTGTTGAAGTTGGTTCAGTTTGGGGAAAAAAATGCATTATTTTTATATGAACTAAAGGACTTTATTTAACATGCTTCGGAATGTCCGATTTAGGCAAAAATGCACCGTTTTGTTGTATGATTTGTTGCCATTTTAAATGTAACTTCCTAATGCCTCTGAAACTCAAGCAGTCGATTTTCACAATCCTCCCTAGATACAAATTTTTTATCATTAAAGATATGTTGGTGCCAAGTCCGGACTGTATGGCGGATGCATGAAAACTTCCCAGCCAAGCTAATAAAGTTTCTGGCGATTCACTCTAGATGTGTGTCCTATCGTTGTCCTGGTTAACATCTCTCCTGTTGGCCAATTCTGGCCGTTTATGCTCAATTGTAAATGGTTTAAAACAGTTTTATGGTCGATTTTTAGTTCCTGGGCGATGTTACGACTGCTAACATGCCAGTCAACATCTATCATTTTCCGATTTTATCGGCATTCCTGAACTGAATCTATGAAACTAAAATTGCACAAAATTCGCTGTTACAATATAGGAACCATAAACACCATTCACAATTTTGGCCGCTTGGATTGCATTTTCGCCTTTGTCGAAGATAAACTGTAAAATGTATCGAATTTTCTCTTTGTTCACTTCCATTTTAAACACCCTGTAACTCACAACTGCAACTTACAATGCACCAAACAAAAAACAGCCAAATATATTTTTTACTGCGAAATGTCACCCTTCCAACAAGCATAAATCTGAAATTATTTGATCGATACTCTACGAGAAATCTATCAGTACAGCCATCTGCTGAAAAAATAATGGATTTATTTTTCCAATGGCAACTCTTTTTAATTTGTTATCCCACTATAGTTAAGTTTAGATATAGACTCCATATGATCGTACTCACAAAAGTCGAGTTTAGACACGATTTCCAAATAGCTGCAATTTTATATTGGTATCATCATTGGAAACAAAATTAACCCTACTAATTATAATCAATGTCGGTCGATTTTTTTTTTTTTTTGATATTTTGTATTCTGATAATTTGAAAAAAAAACTTCCCTTAAAAAAATTATCAATTTAGTGCCAGATTATTTATAGCGATCATATAGTACCAGATGGTCTGAAACCATCACTGCATAGAAACGTTGATATCGCTAAAGCGGAAGGTATAAAAGTTCAATCTGCCTGAATTTAGAGTACTTTTTGCTAGATTTTCATTAATAATCCTTTCAAATAGTAATTTTTCTACTTTTCCAACCCCCACACCAGATCAGCAGATAATCGACTTCGTTAACTTTATTTTTATTCCCAACATCTTCAAGATGAATCCCTTTTTGGTCATAAAATCTAAAGTATGCATTTTATCAATACCGTGTGCAGCTGTTTTCATATTGCTCTTTCTGTCGGTAATTTAAAGTCCCTTTTAAGAATGTCTGCTTAATGACTAAAAGAATTCCGCCGACCTTTAGGTGATGCAGTTCTCCTCGGGTTTTTTATCTTAGTGCGTGTGTGTGTCTGTAGCAGACAGAAAAATATTTAAGTTAAAATTACTTACAAACATGCCAGCAGTATCAGGCATTCTGCAGATACTTATTTAAGATATCTTAAAAAAACAGCATTAAAAAGCTCTTGGTCAGCCATCAGAAAAACTGTCTCAAAAATCACCATAAAAAACGTAAGCAAGCTGACAAGGAACATCAAGATCTACTCTATCGCAGCAAATCCTTATTTCTTACCTTTCCTTAACATATTTTCGGTTTTATTGGTGCACCGACAAGCAACAAAAGGTAAACATTTGCCCAATGTTTCCTTTCAACTGGAATTTTTGTTAAGGAAACTGAAAAACACACACACACTCGAGAAGTTACTAGGTAAGTTTTCTTGGTCAGCAGCATTTTAAGAAATTGCAGTCAATGTATCCGTTATAAAATTCATTACAAATGGCTCCTTTTGCTTGTTGAAATTCATCTGGATGTCTGTCGACAAGATATACCTTGTGCGATTTTGTTTTTATTATCCAGCTTACACAGAAAATGCATTTTTAACCATATGTTTATTGTGTCTGGCCGAAAGCGAGCCAGAGACCGATCGACCAGGCAGGCAGCCAAACGAGCGACCTACCGGCCAATGTAACATTGATGGAGTTTTGTTGTGGTATCCGCCGCCACCGCCACTGATATCCGTCCACACTGAATCAAAAAAAATACAAACCAAATGCAAAAAAAAAAATCGGTCTTTTAAAGCCAGTACAACAGGTATGGCGAAATGTGTTTTCCTGAGTGCTACTACTTCTACTACAACAGCAATAACAAAAACTTGGCTTGTCTTTAAGCGGCATACACTGGATTTTCAAATTAAATGAGAATTTTTTTGTGTGTGTTTGCAAGCAAACCTCCTAAAAAAGGAAATAAAGAAGAAATAATGCCATACAGTTCTTTAATCTGCAGTGAATTTTGTTGCACAAAGAAAATTGCACATAATCCGATAAATTGAATTGAAAATATATGCAAAAAGTGTACACAAGAATTTTATTATATTCGTTACGTTAAAAAAAATGGCCAATTGTTTAATAATTCACATAAAAGGAAGTGATTTTCAAAAGAAGCTTTAACAGATTTTTGGACATTATACTAGAGACAGGATTAACATTTTATATTTGATATTGTCTACGGCAACATTAATAGGCTTTATGTTTAATTGCTAGGAAATATAAACATTTGGGTGGCCGCTCGACATGATTTCAGAGGAGTATTTCGAGCTTGAGTCACATAAAAGAAATCAAATATATAAATACAATATTAAATAAACTTATAAATATTAAAAAATACGATTTGAAACAAATACCAATCGGACACATGTTGATTATTTGGATCGCAATTATCTTGTAGTCGGTCGAAAATATATATGAGCTATGTCTGCATATCTACAAAACGCAATTATGAAAAGTTTGGTGTACCATTTACCTAAAATTGGACAAATATATGGTATCGATATCTGAACCAATTTCAACCAAACTTCCCATAGGTAAGGCTAAGGCTAACTTTAGTACTTTTTGTGACTATTGGCTATATTTTGGGTCTATGGTGCATCATTTAATTAAAATCGGACAAAATATATATGAGAGCTATATCCAAATGGTAGCCTGAGTTATGGTAGCCTGAATTCTTTGTGCAAATCGGCTTAAGTTTGGGTCCTTGGAGCACCATTTACCTAAAATCGGACGAAACTATAAATGGGAGCTACATCTAAATCTGAACCTATTTCAACAAAACTTCAAGGACACCAATTTTTTTTAATTCAGTACGCTGTGCAAAATGTTGTCCATATCGGACAAATATGCGGAGTTTAGTGCTCCATGTTATTCGGATCATAAATCCAATCTGTACATTGTTTTCAATTTAACATGGACGGACAGACGGTCAGACGGACGCGGATGTATAAATCGACTCAGAAAATGATTCTTTGCATATTCTCAAAAGGAACCATGTATTACAAACATATGCACAAAGACATATTAATACCCTTTACCATAGTATTGTATTAAAACACTGCGCAGAGCAGTGTGACCGGACGGGCCGGACCATACAATATTTTGCGACATTTGAACCCCTTGGAAAATATTGGTACACTCTGCTACACAAAAAATAGTTATTGGGAAATTCCAAAAAAAATAGTTTTTTGATAGTGGGACTAAAAATAGATTACACGTGTAACATAAAAAGGCGTGGCAACATTTCCCATTTTCAAGATATTTACAAATATATATAATTATAAATTTTTTATTTATAATACCAAATAATGAAATATTCTACGTCAAATTTCAAGATAAATCTCAAAAAAAAAACTATAAATTATATTACATAATTTTGCAATATCCTCAAAACAAAACAGATAATCGGGAAGTACCGTTATATGGCGGTCCTCGAAAGAAATTTGATTCATTTGGACAATGAAAACATCGAATATTGATTTATTGTGTCGAGGACCCTATCTATCCCTAAATGTAATAAGGTCGAAATAGACGCACAAGTATTCAAAATAGGAGGATATATTTTACAAAAATATTCCTCTTTCGATTTGACAGAAGACATATCATCTCCAAAATAATTTGCAATAGCCCCATAAGGAATTTTGTATCCCACATAGTCGTTAAATTAATATAAACGTATGTCGTATTAGATTAGTTATTATTTTGAAAGTTTTTGAACTATTTCATTAAGTCTACAGACATATTTTTTTTTTAATTATATAATATTGGATTAATGCACTTTTATCCTTCACTGTTAAACTTTTTTATTAACGTATTTCATTGTATTTGCATGTATTTATGGTAAGTTACATGGACAAAGAAAAACAACACATAGCAACAAACACTCAAGTCCCGAGATGACTGCCTTATGATCTCGATTTGTTAGCACCCAGTAAACAATAGTCTACTGAAAGAGTTATGAAACAGGTTTTCACACATAATCCACAAAATGTAAAACTGAATAAAAAAAGAAAAAAACGACACTTGTTTTATTAACACCGACTACGCAGATGTGTGGTGATAAAACCATGTAGGGTAGTTTTAAAATGAATACAAACTTATATGACCCCTACACATTTTACATTCGAAAAAGGGAGTTTTTTTTTAAAAAAAATCAGCAAACTAAAATAATAATATTTTATTATACCCTACACAACTATGTTGTCAGGGTATTATAGCTTTGTGCAGCCCCAAAAGTTTGTAACGCCGCGAAATATTGGTCCTAGACCCACCATTAAGTATACCGATCGTCATATCTCGACTAGCTGAGTCGATCTAGACATGTGTGTCCGTCCGTCCGTCCTTCCGTCTGTCCATTATAATTTGTAAACACGATACAGGCCACAGTTATGGACCAATCTTCACGAAATTTTGCATGTAGGATGGGTTCTGGCCAATGAAGACCCCTATTGTTTTTGGGAAAGATCGGTTAATATTTAGGGGATGAAATGGACCAAATACTAAATTTTTGTCGGTTTTTCTGGTCGCTCCAGAGGCCGCAATAATGGCTCGAACATCTTGAAATTTTGCATGGAGAAGGGGATCAAGCCAAAGAATAAGCATGCATGTTTTGATAAAGATCGGTCAATATTTAGCGGGTCAAATGGACCCTGACTTTTGTGTGAAAAATGACAAAATGTGTATTATATGGCATATATATTTACCCCTAAAGGACATAGACCCGAGAAGTTGATATTATATCCAAGAGGAGTGGTTGACCTTTAAATTGATACCAATTATATTGTTGTATGTGCTCGGATGTATATTATTTAGTAACCCATTATCACTCTGGAGAGCTGAACTATAGCGCTGATCGCTTTGAAATGTTCCATGAGGTTCCAGTTATGGTCAAGGACAACGCCTATAATTTTCGGTGATGACCAGATAATAATTTTGGAATGAAGTGGACCGAAAACTTAATTTTTTGTGCTATTTTCGAGTCGATCTATAGACCACAAATGAAAGCCGAACATCACAACACAACCCACGGTGAAAGGAATCTGGACAATAGCTGTACTGAATACTCGTAATATTCGGAAAAGTGTGAGGAAGAGGTGCTGTTTACCTCTAATCGGGCAAGAGGGTGCAAATATCACGAAATATTGCCCGGGCTCGGAATAAACATCCGAAAACAATTTGAGTTCCGTGGTAGTTGTGTAGGGTATCGTATGGTCGGCCCCGTCCGACTATACTGCTCCGCTCACTGGTTTTATTTTTCTTTTACATGGTGCCATATTATAATCTTCGTGTCTTATGAGAAGACTTTATGTTTTTCTATAAGCTGATTTTCTGATCTTCCATAAATATATAATCTGGAGGTCAAACAGGTCTGCTCATAAAATACTTTGCAGTTCTTTTAGTATCCTATGAGAATCATTTTTATACCCTTCACCACACTGTGGTACAGGGTATTATGTCTTTGTGCATATGTTTGTAACAGGCAAAAATAATCGAGATGGTTCCTTTTGAGAATATGCATAGAATCACTTTCTAAGTCGATTTATGCATGTCCGTCCGTCCGTCCGTCTGTCCGTCCGTCTGTCCATGTTAAATTGTAAATAAAGTACAGGTCGCATTTATGATCCGAATTGGATGAAATTTGGCACAGCTCATTTGTTTGGCACAAGGACGAACCCTATTGAAATTGGGAAAAATCGGTTCAAATTTAGATATAGCTCCCATATATATATTTCGTCCGATTTAATGTAAACGGTCCCTATATATCCTGCGATTTGCACGAAATTTAGTACAGCCTAATCATTTAGGTCTAGAATGATGTCTGCCAAGTTTCGTGAAAATCGGTCCAGATTTAGATATAGCTCCCAAATATATTTTAGTCCGATTTCATGTAAATGGTGCCCCAAAGTCCCTATATATCTTTCGATTTGCACGAAATTTGGCATAACGCACTGAATTGAGTCTAGAATGATGTCTGTGAAGTTTCGTGAAAATCGGTCAAGATTTAGATATAGCTCCCATATAGTTTCACCCGATTTAAGATAAATGGCGCACCAAAGTTCCTATATATCAATCGATTTGGACGAAATTTGGCATAACGTACTGAATTGAGCCTAGAATGATGTCTGCCAAGTTTCGAGAAAATCGGTCCAGATTTAGATATAGCTCCCATATATAGTTTCGTCCGATTTCATGTAAATGGGGCCCCAAAGTCCCTATATATCTTTCGATTTGCACGAAATTTGGCATAACGCACTGAATTGAGTCTAGAATGATGTCTGTGAAGTTTCGTGAAAATCGATCAAGATTTAGATATAGCTCCCATATAGTTTCACCCGATTTAAGGTAAATGGCGCACCAAAGTTCCTATATATAATTCGATTTGGACGAAATTTGGCATAACGTACTGAATTTAGCCTAGAATGATGTCTGCCAAGTTTCGAGAAAATCGGTCCAGATTTAGATATAGCTCCTCTATATAGTTTCGTCCGATTTCATGTAAATGGTGCCCCAATGTCCCTATATATCTTTCGATTTGCACGAAATTTGGCATAACGTACTGAATTGAGCCTAGAATGATGTTTGTTAAGTTTCGTGAAAATCGGTCAAGAATTAGATATAGCTCCCATATATAGTTTCGCCCGATTTCATGTAAATGGTGCATCAAAGTTCCTATATATCCTTCGAATTGAGCCTAGAGTGATGTCTGCCAAGTTTCGAGAAAATTGTTCCAGATTTAGATATAGCTCCCTTTTATTATAGATTGATTTTAAGTAATTGACGAACCAAGGAACCAATAGGCTGATAGGAACAAAACGTTATGAAAGTAGTATAACCTAACCTGTGACAAGTTTTTTTGAAATCGCTTAATATTTGGATAGAGCTTCCATATATATTTTCGCCCGATTTCAAGTAAGTTGGGCATCAAACGTACAAAATTGAGCATAGAATTAGAATTAGAAATTAGAATTTCTAGAAGTACAGACATAGCCCAACGGATGAACTATTTATATTTGTTTGAAGTCGATTTACATACCTTTGTCCCATTGTAACAAACGAATGACATGTTTATGGATAGATCTAGGTAGATTCACATTTAGATAAACATCATATATTTTATTTGATCCAATTTCATGTTAATAGTCCTGTTTAATATACCCATAGTGGTGAAGGGTATCATATAGTCGGCCCCGTTCGACTTTACTACTTTCCTTACTGGTTCTTCTTTAAGGATGTTTTAAGGTACGATTTTCACGAAAAGACTTTATGGAATTCATCTTCAAGTATGGGATGACTTTCCGGATTTCTATCAGAAAGTCTTATGTAACTCTATGAAAGGATTTTATGTGAGGATACTTTTGTGATATCCAAGAAATGATTCGTGGTATTTCTGTCCTCTTATGAGCACAAATTCTTGTATTTTGGGAGAATATGTTCAGATATTTTTATGGGAAGAATTTCAGGCCTTCTATGAGGAAACATACATGTTTCATGAGAAGATTTTATGGTGTTCTGGAGGCCTTCCATTAGAACGTCTTCGGTTCTTCTATGAGAAAATATGTTGGTGATCTAAAGGAGGCCCTCCTGCACTTCTATAAAAATGTTTTGTTGCCATCCGAAAGTTTTTTTTTAAGAGAAGACTTCCTGAGATTTTTTTTTTCGAAAATATTCCGGTCTTCGATGAGAAGACTGTGTAATCGGTTACTCAAATGTTTTTAATGTGTTTTCCTAATATCGACCCAATACATCCCCAGGTTCAGAATTACACAAATTTATAAACCTCTTATACAGTAGCTCATACTTCTACAAAGAATAGATCTATTAGCCAGTTCTTTTGGTAACCTCCCCTATAAAGGATCAACATTTTCAAAAATGGTTAATCATTTTATTCACATCGATTGAAAAACTTAATATTTTTATATCCTCCACCCCACTGGGGACCCCATATAGTATATAATATATATTTTGATCAGAATAAAACTCTATGTCGACTTATAAAGCTTGCAATATTTAACACAAAGCTTTGGAATTTTGCATATAGCTTTGAATGTAGGGTATTTAAAATGGTATTAAAAATTACCCGCTTTTTAGAGTAGAACCCAATATTCGATATGTTTGGGATTTTTTTGAAAGTTTTTTTTTTTTTTTTGAATTGACTGTTATTTATTGTTCCCACCAACAACAATCAATATGGGTTCATATTTTAGTATAACCCCCATATAATGGTATTCCCCATTATTCTACATTTTGGGGATTTTGTCTACAATTTGGTACGTTGAGTTTTCATTGGTTGCCACATGCTCATTTTGTTGTGTAGCCCAATATAACGGAAATTATAGACGCGTTTTTAACCGAATGATTGATTTACCATGGAATAAACAGCCATATCTCTAAGCTTCCGAACGATTAAATGTATCTTAAATGCACACCTCATGGTGGAGGATACAAAAAATTAGGTCCGGCCGAATTTAACGTCAGTTGAAAGAAACTCATCTGACAAAAGGACCTCGAAACTATGTTTCTTTTTGTTTAACCTCCTGAAATATATATCAACGATATTTTTTAAACACAGATTGAAATGATTCTTGGTGAAAAGCTCGTTTTTCAGTATAGCTTTCGTAGTAAGTATTTTTTGATCCATGTTCATGATATATATTGACGCCTTGGATTTGATCAAATTAACGCCTGATATGTATTGACGCCTTGGAGTTCTGCAAGTCTTACAATTCTAATAGTATTTACACTATAATAAAATAAATATAAGAAAGGAAATTTATTTATAAAAGTTCCTTTTTTATATATCCAAAATAATTCTTACTAAAACTTATTATGTTTTTTTTTAAATATTCATAACTGTCACTCTTCGAAGAAGAAATTATTTCATTTTCTTTTATCTGCTCAATTTTGTCACAGACTTATAACAAACATCAATGTAAAATTGATAACAATTGAATTTTATTTGTCTCAACACAACATCTGCTATCTTGAACAC
The DNA here is from genome assembly GCF_032173495.1 of Musca vetustissima. Lineage (NCBI taxonomy): Eukaryota > Metazoa > Arthropoda > Insecta > Diptera > Muscidae > Musca > Musca vetustissima. The sequence continues at coordinate 44,174 of NW_026888358.1, forward strand.
AACAAATGGATCTGCTGAATGTAGTGCTACCACTTGTAAACAGGAATTATACAATGTCGTTATTCATATGTGTGTAGGTATGTATGATTGCAGAAAAATACTTGAATTTTATGAAATTAGTCTGAGTAAGTTGAACTTTGACTTTTTGAAATTACCTTGAAATATTTTTTTGTATTATTTTTCTTTTTTCAAAAAATGGTAGTGGTATAGTAATATTTTCACAATATTTGTAACACTTTGATATTTATTTTATGAAATTACATTTATTTGAACACAAGTTATATTTTCAATATTTTTCAAAATAATTATTTTATTTTTTCTCTATTTCTACGATTTCCATCGATCATATATTTTATGTTATCATCATCAAATATCGAAAAATCAAACCAGAAACACTCTGGTTATTTTGGATACTTTTTTTATTGAAATTTCAACTCGAAATTCAGTTTTCCGCTCAAACGTACCGTTCGTTTTGCAATATCCGCATAAACTGTTTGGTATTTCATTTATCGCATCTTCATCAGGTCCCTACGAGTGAGCGGTGTATGTGTGTTGTTTTGTTGTGCTGTGTTGTTGGCCGGCAAACTCGGCTCATGGTCTGAATGTGGAGGTTCTCAACTTGTCACCCGTCTTCAGCCGTCTCCCTGCATCACATGCTCCTCATTCAATCCCGTTTTGTTCCTCAAGATAGGGAGTTGGTGCAGCAAAACTGGTTTTCGCCTCAACACACTAAGCTAAATCTGCCGCCAACCCGCCATCCATTCAGCCAGCCAACTGCTCGTTCGTTCCGTTTTGGTCCCCACATATTGTACCAGTCAGGCACGCATCTAGACAAGCAAGTATTCTTTGTGAGGAATAGCAAAAAAGCAAAAAAAAATATACCAAAATCATGGTTCGTTTTCTTTGCATTTTGCATTTGAACGAATGCTCAGTGCCTGATGTTGGTTGGGCTGATGCTCATAATGGATTTTGTTTAAAAATTAATGCCAAAAGGCAGTACCAGTCAAATGACCAAATATCTCGTCTCTCGTCGTTGCAGATTTCTTTCAATGAGCCGAATCCATATCGAGAAAACCGGTATAGGGAGTTAATGCTCTCTCTGCCAACTGTTGTACTAAACATACTAAACATGTTCCCACAGCATTGCCAGATAAAAAGGATTATCTGGCAATGCTGTGGGAACAGTTTTGCCGGTTATTTTCATTGTTTTGATTTTTGTGCGCATGCTGAGAAAATCCGGTTGGGAGAACAAGTGTGGGCTGTTATGTGAATGTTAAGTAAATGTTATGAGGAATGGTAAAGTGTTGTTTGCGCTGTGTAATCATTTCATAAGCAACACCAGTAGCTGCGGAGAGTATTAAAAAAGTGCAGTGTGATTTATTGTACATATTCATATATATCGTGCATAGCGAAAATGTACTCCAAATTAGAGAAATTCACACTGAAGACCACAAATACTGCAATATATTTTTCTTATGAGGGCTACTATATTTATTTGCGTCACAATAATGAAAATGTGTATAAATATCATCAAAAATGGTTTTATAGGGTTAATTTTTACACATTGTCGAACAACCTTGTCCCACTCCGATAGTTTCTTGAGCATATTCTGGCGGCTAAAATCATTGCACATTTTTTTCTTGACGCGTGGGAATAAAAAAATGCCATTTGGTGCCCTTTCAGGGTTGTATGGCGGATGACCCATCAGTTCCACGTTTGAGCCGATGTATGAGAGCTCGCATTGTCACTGACATTGATATAAGCCCAAGGATGTTGGGTATTACCCAACTTTTTTATATAGCTGCCTTATAACGGTACCTCCGAATATATTTATACCCTTCACCACACTGTGGTACAGGGTATTATGTCTTTGTGCATATGTTTGTAACATGCAAAAATAATCGAGATAGACCCATGGTTCCTTTTGAGAATATGCATAGAATCACTTTCTGAGTCGATTTATGCATGTCCGTCCGTCCGTCCGTCCGCCTGTCTGTCCATGTTAAATTGTAAACAAAGTACAGTAAATTGGGAATAATCGGTTCAGATTTAGATATAGCTCCCATATATATTTTCGTCCGATTTAAGGTAAATGGTGCACCAAAGTCTCTACACATCTTTCGATTTGCACGAAATTTGGCACAGCGTAATGAATAAAGTCTAAAATCGGCCGAATCTATATATGGGAGCTATATCTAAATCGGAACCGATATTCACGAAACTTTGCACACATCATTCTATACCTTATTTATTAAGCTGTGCCAAATTTCGGGCAAATTAAAAGATTTCCAGGGACTTTCGTGGACTATTTACCTAAAATCTGGCGAAGCTATACATGGGGGCTATATCTAAATCTGAACCGATTTTTACGAAACTTGGCAGACATCATTCTAGACCTTATTCGTTACGCTGTGCAAAATTTCGTGTAAATCAGAAGATTTTCAGGGACTTTCGTGGACTATTTACCTAAAATCGGGCCAAGCTATATATGGGAGCTATATCTAAATCTGAACCTATGTGTTCAAAGTTTCGTGAAAATCGGTTCAGATTTAGATATAGCTCCCATATATAGCTTGGCCCGATTTTAGGTAAATAGTCCACGAAAGTCACTGAAAATCTTCTGATTTACACGAAATTTTGCACAGCGTAACGAATAAGGTCTAGAATGATGTCTGCCAAGTTTCGTAAAAATCGGTTCAGATTTAGATATAGCCCCCATGTATAGCTTCGCCCGATTTTAGGTAAATAGTCCACGAAAGTCCCTGGAAATCTTTTAATTTGCCCGAAATTTGGCACAGCTTAATAAATAAGGTATAGAATGATGTGTGCAAAGTTTCGTGAATATCGGTTCCGATTTAGATATAGCTCCCATATATAGTTTCGGCCGATTTTAGGTAACTGGAGCACCAAAGTCACTGGAAATCGTTTAATTTGAACGAATTTTGGCATAAAGTACTGAATTAAGTGTAGGATGATGTGTGCAAAGTTTCGTGAACATCGGTTCAGGTTTAGGTATAGCTCCCATATATATTTTCCTCCGATTTTATGTAACTGGTGCACCAAAGTCCCTATATACCTTTCGATTTGCATGAATTTTTAGTATAGGGTACTGAATTAAGTCTAAAATATTGTTGCTAAGCTTCGTGAAAATATCCATAGCTAGGCCGATTGACACAACGTACTGATGTAATATAAATTAGTCTCTGGCAAGTTTCTACGATCTTCTGCATGTGGGATTCTGTAACATTTTTGACGTTGATACACTTGTGGTCATCTGTGAGATGACCTTGTGGTCTTGTGTTAGTTGTCTATCTGTACTACATGATCAGACATATTGGTCTTTTATGCGAAGACATTTTTTTCCTCTACTTCTGCTCTTTTATTGGAAACCCTTCTAGACTTTAACCAGAAGATGTTGTGGTAATCTATGTGTATAAATAGGAAACCTTCCGATCTTCTATAAAAAACCCTTTCAGCTTTTCTAAGAAAAACTTTTGGTTGATATAAGAACCTTTTCTATCAGTACCAGAAAGTCTCCTGGTCTTCTATTATAATACAATCCGGATTCTATAAGATAAACTACTGGTCATTTATTAGAAAATCTTCAAGCTTCTTAAAAGAAGACACCTTTTGAACTTACATAAGAAAATCTTCTGATCGTCTATAAGAAAAACTCCCGATCTTCTATTGGAAGTAACTTTGGTCGTCTATGAGAATACCTTTCTGCTTATCTGCTTTTCTTTGCCGATTTATAAGAAGAACCTTAACACTTCAATAAGAATACCTTCTGTCCTTCTATAAGAAGACCTTCTTAAGAAGATCTTCTGCCTTATATAAGAATGTTTTCTACTGCCTTTCTATATGATGATCTTCTGCCCGTCTCTAAGAAGACCTTCTATTCTTTTATATGATGACCATCTGCCCTTCTCTGTAAGAAGACATTCTGCTTTTCTATAAGATGATATCCTACCCTTCTATATGAAGACCTTTTTTTAAGAAGAACTTCTGCCCTTCTATAAGATGACTGTCTACCCTTTCATAAGATGGCCTTTTGCCCTTCTCTACGAAGACTCTCTGCTCTTTAATATTTGGTTTTTAAAATGGGATATAACGCTTCACTTTCCAAAGGTAGCCCACATTTAACCTTACCCCACCATAATCGGTATTTGCAGAAGTAATTTGGGTTCTCGCTTACATAAAATGGTAAATGGCTAAAAATTATCAATATTTTCCATATACCCCATATTTGGGTTATTCCACTTTTTAGCCTCTATTTTACGGTACATTCTCATTGAGTAGAACACGTCAGTACCAAAAAATATCGATATTAACGTAAGCTCCTAGGTTTTCCCCTTACGTTTTTTCAGCCCAATTGGCACTAATTTTATTTTTCAGGTTCACATGAGGTGTGAAATCTTCTACCTAAAATTATCAACATTAGTATATAAGGTAATGACTTAAATAATATTATTCGGTAAGTTGCAGTTCCTACACCATTTTTCCCAAGCTGAGGGTCAGTTATTTGGAAAATTATTATACAAATATACGTACAAAGACATAATACCCCGTACCACATTATGGTGTAGGATATAAAAATTCAGGCCAATTTTTTAAATTTTTATAACGTCATTTTAATCTCTAACCACAAATTTAACCCCCTGTTGCTGATTTTAATAAAATAAATAATTGTTGAAACGGGATTTCTGTTTGCTCTACCTTTCACTCCATGATTACCCGTAAACCCAGTAAGGAAAGTAGTAAAGTCGGACTGGGCCGACTATTTAATACCCTTCACCACTTTGGGTATATTCTACATATGTATCCGAAAAGACGTCGCTGCAATTATATATGGAAGGTACGTTATATCTATATCTGAACCGATTTCAAGCAACCTGCCAGATATTAAATTATATTAACTTCAGTACGTTGTATCAATCGGCCTAGATATGGATCTTTAGTGCACAATTTACTTAAAACCGGACGCAAATATATATAAGAGGTGAACACATCATTCTATACTTAACACTAGAACGCCGAAGGCAGTCATTTTGACCCTGTACCACAGTGTGGTGAAGGGTATAAAGAGAAAAAATTATTTAAGGTGCCGTATGTTAGGCTATCAATGCCACCAATCAGAACCCTTGGCCAAAACAAATTAACAATTCTAACGGGAATTTCGCATTCATTCGCTATAATTGATTTTAAAAATATTGAGGCAAATAACCTCTGGCCACATGTATTGAACAATTGCAACAATAAATTTTACAAATTTCAATTTGATGTAATTAATATACCTTAAGAATTCAATCGTCCATTAAATTTTTTTCCTCTTTGCTTTCAAATTAGATTTATCAATTTGCAATGCATTGCAATGCTACAAATATGTGTGCGCTTTTAATCAGACAAACATAAAAGGAAATTAATGAAATATTTAAAAATATGCTCGAATTACGTTTGAGCACGTGTCCAGGAACAACAATTAATTACCCATACCATAACACATACTTGCCTGTATACAAACCCATCGAACAATGCTAATGTATATTCGCTATTTCGCTCTCTCGCTTTATCTATTCAGGGCATTCCAGAGAAAATACGATACAAAAAAAACACAACTGCACGTACATTCGCATACGCAGATAAATACATAAACGTTCCTGGAAACGTCCATAGTAACTAGCATGTAATCGAAGATACATTGAATGAAGGTCGCACTTAAATACAACCATAGACCATTTTCCAATTAATAGTAGTTGGGGCAAATCACATTCGGGGCCTGGGAACAAGCAACAAGAAGAAAAAAAGGAAAGAAGAAGAAAAAAACGCCAACAGTAAATAATACCAAAAACGAAGCAAAACCAAATTGTACCTTACAATTTTCATTTTGTGTGGAGAACTGAGATACGTTTACGGAATAACAAAAGATACCTTAATGGAAATTGAAATAAAATGCCAAACAATCAATATACCGACACACTCACGCACAGAGAGACACACTCTCATTCACACACATACATAGTTAGATATGCACGTAAATATCGTCAGGATTATACACATATCCTATTTACACCCAAACGCCCACACAAAACAAGTTCAATAGTAACACACATACGCACACATAGGCAAAAGGAAAAAAATAAGACACCTACCTAACTTCATCGTACATTGCCTTCATTTATACAAATATTTAACTAGCAACAGTCGAAAGTTGATTTCCTTCTCAAGAAAATAATGAGATTTCAATCATGGAATAACAACAAGGAATGGCTCACCAAACATCAATGTGGACATCCATAGAAGTTAGTCAAATCAATCACTTTAATCATATCAAATACATGCATGTGCATGTATAACTAACTAAAGAGTTAATGTGTAATTAAAGTGACGGGGTTTATTTAACATTTATCATTTGGAAGTCAAATCGCACCTGTAAAGCAAAATAAGATACAGAAATATATTACTAGGCTGTTATACGGTGATTTTGGACCAATGGTAACACTTTACCAGTAAGGAAAGTGGTAAAGTCGGACGGGGCCGACTATATGATACCCTTCACCACTTTGGGTAAATTCAACAGATGAATCTTAACAGACGTCGCATTTTTGATTTTCACGAAACTTAACACACATCATTCTAGACTTTATTCAGTACGCTGTACCAAATTTCGTGGAAATCGAAAGGTATACAGAGACTTTGGTACACCATTTTCCTTAAATCGGACGAAAATATATATGGAAGCTATATATAAATCTGAACCGATTTTCACGAAACTTAGCACACATCATTCTAGGCTTAATTCAGTACGCTGTGCCAAATTTCGTGCAATTCGAAAGATATATAGGGACTTTGGTGCACCATTTACCTTAAATCGGAAGAAAATATATATGGGAGCTATATATAAATCTGAACCGATTTTTCCCAATTTCAATAGGATTCGTCCTTGGGCCAAATAAGTGACGTATGCCAAATTTCATCCAATTCAGATAATAAATGCGACCTGTACTTTGTTTACAATTTAACATGGACAGACGGACGGACGGACATGCATAAATCGACTTAAAAAGTGATTATATGAATATTCTCAAAAGGAACCATGGGTCTATCTTGATTCCTTGTGCCTGTTACAAACATATGCACAAAGACATAATACCCTGTACCACAGTGTGGTGAAGGGTATAAAAAACCAAATTATAAGAATTTGGTTGAAAAACGAGCTCAAGAACCCCAAAATACCGAAAATTGGGGGGTACCCTTATATGGGGGTTACCTGAATAAATTGACCAATATTTATAATTTATAGTAGAGAGATGTGCTACCTAATAAGAACTCGACGTACTAAATTACAGTCAATTCGCTCGAAAAATACGATCAGAACCCCCAAAATACCAAAAATTTGGGGGTACCGTTACATGGGGTCTACCAGAAAAACTGGACTTATATTTATAATTTTTAGTGGAGTAATTTTGTACCCAATAAGAACCCAATGTACAAAATTTCAGCGAATTCGGTCCAAAAATGCGATCAAAACCCCCAAAATACCGAAAATTGGGGTTACCATTATATGGGGACTATCCGAAAAAATGGACCTATATTTATAATTTTTAGTAGGGAGATTTGCTACCCAATAAGAACTCAAAGTACCAAATTTCAGCGAATTCAGTTAAAAAACGTGCTAAATAACCTCAAAATACCGAAAATTGGGGGGTACCCTTATATGGGAGCTATGCCTAAACGTGGACCGATTTTCTCCAATTTCAATAGGGGCCAATCATCCAAATCGGATCATAAATGTACTTTGTTAACAAAAATACATGGACGGACGGACGGACAGACGGACGGGTAGACGGGATAAATCGACTCAGAAAGTGATTCTATGCATATTCTCAAAAGCTACCATGGGTCTATCTCGATTATTTTTGCCTGTTACAAACATATGCACAAAGACAATACCCTGTACCACAATGTGGTGAAGGGTATAAAAATATTGTTAATAGTCGATATTTTTAGTAAGATATCGTAATATATTGCGAATATGTATATTAAAACCGACCTATGTTCGGAAGATATAAAAAAGTGCATAAAAACTTAAAATCGACCGGAATCCTTATATGGAAATGTAAAAATTGAACCTTTTCGGCGAAGATTTTTTGATCAATAATTAATACCTAATGGCAACTTTTTCTATAAGATAATGCCTAAAATTAGGCGACTACGTTGAAACATTGACCCACATATATTGGACAAATATGTATTTCACGTTCAATGGAATCGGAGTGACATGTTACAGGCACTTCGATTAGAAAATTTGATCGTAGCCCTCAAAACACTGTATATCTGGCGGCGCCATGTACAACTAAATCCATCAACAGAATATCACATTACATCCACTTTGCTTGAAAAGTACACCTAGCACCATCAAAATATCTAAACTTGGGCAGGACTTGTATAAGTCGAAATATGGTCTTATATTGAAACATTTCTGCATATATGTTTTTCAACCTCCAAGATTAAGGGGTTAAAAATTTGCTAAAATTTGATTTAAAAATACTAAATCGACATATGCAGGACGGTATTGTTTAAAAAATTAACTTAAATTTGTGATCTGCATAGATATTTGAATCAATTATAAAAACCCATACACATACCATTCTGAAATTTATGAATAATTGCATTTCAATCGGCTAGACTTGGATTCTTTGGTATGAAATGAAATCGAGCAAAATTACCTATGGGAGCTATATTTAGATCTGGACCTAATTGAGCAGCCGTGGAATACACCATTTGTATGCTTCAGAACTGTGCGCTGTCCCAAATTTTTCTCGACCGGGGAAACTTATATTATTTGGTGCACAATTTGCATGAACTGAAGCTATATCTAAACCTGAACCGATTTCAAACAATTTCAATACAATAACCTCTACAATATTTCATGTGAAGCGAAAACTATAGGTTGCTCGGTGCACAGACCCCTTCACCACACAGTGGTACAGGGTATTATGTCTTTGTGCATATGTTTGTAACAGAAAAAAGGAAACGAGATGGACCCATGGTTCCTTGTGAGCGTATGCATAGATCACTTTTTGAGTCGACTCATGCATGTCCAGCATACCAAAGTTGTGTCCGAATTTATTTAAATTGTGCACGAAAGTCCATATATATTTTTCGATTTGCACGAAATTTGGCATAGTATAACGAATTCCGTTTAAGATAACGTGTGCCAAGTTTCGTGAACATCAGTTCAAATTTACAAATGATGCACAAACCCCTAAATATCTTTCGATTTGCCCGAAATTTGCCATAGTGTACACAATTTAGTCTAGAATAATGTCTGCTAGGCTTCGTGAAAATTGGTTCAGACTTAAATATAGCTCCCGATTTTATGTGAATGATGCACCAAAACCCTTACTGTTCTAATCGGTTCAAATTATATGTAGTTCCCATATATATTTTTATGACCTTCACCACACTGTGGTACAGGGTATTATGTCTTTGTGCATATGTTTGAAACAGGCAAAAGGAAACGAGATAGACACATGGTTTCTTTTGAAAATATGCATAGAATCACTTTCTGAGTCGATTTATGCATGTTCGTCTGTCTGTCCATCTGTAGATCTTAAATTGTAAACAAAGTACAGGTCGCATTTATGATCCGATTTGGATGAAATGTGGCACAGCTCCTTTATTCGGCCCAAGGACGAACCCTATTGAAATTGGGAAAAATCGGCTCATATTTAGATATAGATCCCATATATATTTTTGTCCGATTTACGGACTATAGTCCCTACAAATCATTCGATTTGCACGAATTTTTTCATAGCTTACTGAATTAAGTCTAGAATGATGTGTGCTAAGTTTCGTGAAAGTTGGTCAAGATTTAGATATATATTTTCGTCCGATTTAAAGTAAATGGTGCACCAAAGTCCCTATATATCATTCGATTTGCACGAAATTTGGCATAGAGTACTGAATTAGGTCCCGAATCATGTGTGCCAAGTTTCGTGAAAATCGGTTTCAATTTAGATATAGCCCCCATATATAGTTTTGTCCGATTTTATGCAAATGGTGCACCCAAGTCCCTACATACCTTTCGATTTGCATGAAATTTGGCACAACGTACTGAATTAAGTCTAGAATGATGTGTGCTAAGTTTCGAGAAGGTCGGTTTAGATTTAGATATAGCTACCATATTTATTTTCTTCCGATTTAAGGTAAATGGGGGACCAATGTCCCTGTATATCTTTCGATTTGCATGAAATTTGGCACAGAGTACTGAATTAAGTCCAGAATAATGTGTGCTATGTTTCGTGAAAGTCGGTCCAGATTTAGATATAGCTCCCATATATATTTTCGTCCGATTAAGTGTAAATTGTGCACAATTTTGTACAATGTACTGAAGGTACTAAAACCTTTCGTATGTCAAGTTTTCTTGCAATTAGTTCAGATTTATATATAGTTTCGTCAGATGTACTAAAGACCCATAGCTAGACCGATTGGCAAAACGTACTGAAATTAATATAAATTAATCTTGGGCAAGTTTCCTTGAAATCGGTTCAGATTTAGGTATAGCATAGCTTCCATATATAATTTCGACCTATTAATGTTGATTGTAAACCAAATAATCAATGGGTGCTTGATTGATATTACATTTTCAACAGTGAAGCTACCAAATAGCGTGCGTAAAGTCTACATACAAATTATGGAATAGATTGCAGAATGGCATGTGGGAGGATTGATGTTAGTCGGTTTACTTATAGATAAAGATCGACATATGTAAAATATCCCCAAAGTGGTGAAGGGTATCATATAGTTGGCCCAATCCGACTTTACTACTTTCCTTACTGGTTTTCTTTCGATTTTATGTAAATTTTGCATTAACGACCGAAAGGTTGTACTATTGACAGGCAATGTACAATGTACAGAAGTTAATATAAATTTCTCTGGCACGTTTCGTTGAAATCGATTCAGATTTAGATATAGCTAGGTTAGGTAAATGGTGCACCGAGTTACACGAAATTTTGCACAATGTATCGTTTTGAGATTAGAATGACGTTATTGCTTTTTGTTGAAATTGGCGCAGATGGAATTACAGCTTTCATATATATTTCAAACGTGTGTATGATTGAGATTAAATTTTGAAGAGTATACCAGAAGGCATAAAGATCACATATTTCATGTTCATTCAATTTCATGTCAATGGTCTTTCGAAAAGGCGACATCTGTTAGGTGACATATATAGAATATAGCCGAAGTAGTCGACTTTACTACTTTCCTTCTGGTTATTTATATACCCTACATAACAATGTCGGAAATGGTTCCAAGGTAAGGAAGGGGAGCTATTGACCTATAATCGATTAAGAGAATGCAAATATCGTCCAGGTTCGGAATATAGGTGATTTTAGAATTTAATATTACACACCAGTATTAAAGAGGAACACATGAACATTTAAGTTGATTTGGCCAGTTCAATATTGGTTTCCTTTATACGATGCATTAAAAAAACATTTCCTTTTTTATCTTCCATGTCGTTAATCTATCGTTAGCTTTGTACATGATAATATTTATATCATTCAGATATTTTTTTCTTATCCATTTACTTCCCTGGTGTCTTCTTAAAGTGGTGCTATTTTTACCCAAAAGTAAAAGAAATCGAACAACAACATCAGCCACATCGATTTGATTTCTTCCTATGTCTGGTGGTTTCTATATGTGTTTTTTTTTTTCATTCATATCCGTCTGGATTTTCTTGTTGCTCTTGATGTTGAGAAGGAATGAAAAAACAACCGACGGGGAAACATATCCTTTGGCCAGAAAGCATAGACATTTAAGAAATCGTTTATAATTTGTACAGCACAACATCTTTTGGGGATAGGGATAGTCGATTGGTTGTTACATTTTGAAGGTGTGTCGATGTAGGAGGAAGTGTTGTAGTTGTTGATGGTAACCATAATGTTGACATTTGACCATGGCAAAGAAAAAAAGGAGAAAACAGATGTAACACACATTCAATATTTGACAATCAGGCAATTTGATCAAGGATAATAATCAGGGAGGGGGTTATAAAAATTTTGGAAAAATCAACTCTTAGAAAATTTAATGCGAAAATACAGACACTAAGATTGAAAAATTGGGCTAAAATCTTTAAAACAGCAAAAATTAAGCAGGAGCGATGTATTGGAAAATACACGCAAAGTCCACGCCTCTAATAGTCCCCGAGAAAATATTCTTTAAAAAATCCACGCCTCTAATAGTCCCCGAGAAAATATTCTTTAAAAAATCCACGCCTCTAATAGTCCCCGATAAAATATTCTTTAAAAAAATCCACGCCTCTAATAGTCCCCGAGAAAATATTCTTTAAAAAATCCACGCCTCTAATAGTCCCCGAGAAAATATTCTTTAAAAAATCCACGCCTCTAATAGTCCCCGAGAAAATATTCTTTAAAAAATCCACGCCTCTAATAGTCCCCGAGAAAATATTCTTTAAAAAATCCACGCCTCTAATAGTCCCCGAGAAAATATTCTTTAAAAAATCCACGCCTCTAATAGTCCCCGAGAAAATATTCTTTAAAAAATCCACGCCTCTAATAGTCCCCGAGAAAATATTCTTTAAAAAATCCACGCCTCTAATAGTCCCCGAGAAAATATTCTTTAAAAAATCCACGCCTCTAATAGTCCCCGAGAAAATATTCTTTAAAAAATCCACGCCTCTAATAGTCCCCGAGAAAATATTCTTTAAAAAATCCACGCCTCTAATAGTCCCCGAGAAAATATTCTTTAAAAAATCCACGCCTCTAATAGTCCCCGAGAAAATATTCTTTAAAAAATCCACGCCTCTAATAGTCCCCGAGAAAATATTCTTTAAAAAATCCACGCCTCTAATAGTCCCCGAGAAAATATTCTTTAAAAAATCCACGCCTCTAATAGTCCCGAGAAAATATTCTTTAAAAAATCCACGCCTCTAATAGTCCCCGAAAAATATTCTTTAAAAAATCCACGCCTCTAATAGTCCCCGAGAAAATATTCTTTAAAAAATCCACGCCTCTAATAGTCCCCGAGAAAATATTCTTTAAAAAATCCACGCCTCTAATAGTCCCCGAGAGAGTCCCCGAGAAAATATTCTTTAAAAAATCCACGCCTCTAATAGTCCCCGAGAAGATATTCTTTAAAAAATCCACGCCTCTAATAGTCCTAGCAAAAATATTCTTTAAAAAATCCACGCCTCTAATAGTCCTAGAAAAAATATTCTTTAAAAAATCCACGCCTCTAATAGTCCTAGAAAAAATATTCTTTAACAAATCCACGCCTCTAATAGTCCCCGAGAAAATATTCTTTAAAAAATCCACGCCTAATAGTCCCCGAGAAATATTCTTTAAAAAATCCACGCCTCTAATAGTCCCCGAGAAAATATTCTTTAAAAAATCCACGCCTCTAATAGTCCCCGAGAAAATATTCTTTAAAAAATCCACGCCTCTAATAGTCCCTGAGAAAATATTCTTTAAAAAATCCTCACCTCAATAATGGCCTCAGAAAATATTCTTTAAAAAATCCACGCCTCTATATAGTCCTCGCCGAAAAAATATTCTTTTAAGAATCCACGCCTCTAATAGTCCCTGAAAAAAATATTCTTTTAAGAATCCACGCTTCTAATAGTCCCTGAAAAAATATTCTTTTAAGAATCCACGCCTCTAATAGTCCCTGAAAAAATATTCTTTTAAAAATTCACGCCTATAGATAGTCCCTGAAAAAATATTCTTGAATAAATCCACACCTATAGAGGTCCCTGAAAAATATTCTTTAAAAAATCCACGCCTCTAATAGTCCCTGAAAAAATATTCTTTTAAGAATCCACGCCTCTAATAGTCCCTGAAAAAATATTCTTTTAAGAATCCACGCCTCTAATAGTCCCTGAAAAAATATTCTTTTAAAAATCCACGCCTCTAATAGTCCCTGAAAAAATATTCTTTTAAAAATCCACGCCTCTAATAGTCCCTGAAAAATATAAAAATCCACGCCTCTAATAGTCCCTGAAAAATATTCTTTAAAAAATCCACGCCTCTAATAGTCCCTGAAAAAAAAATATTCTAATTCCCGAAAAAATATTCTTTAAAAAATCCACGCCTCTAATAGTCCCTGAAAAATATTCTTTAAAAAATCCACGCCTCTAATAGTCCTGAAAAATCTTCTTTTAAAAATCCACGCCTCTAATAGTTCTTTGAAAAATATTCTTTACAACATTCACGCCTCTAATAGTCCTTTGAAAAAATTTTTTTAAAAAATCCACGCCTCTAATAGTCCTTGGCAAAATATTCTTTTAAGAATCCACGCCTCTAATAGTCCCTGAAAAAAATATTCTTTTAAGAATCCACGCCTCTAATAGTCCAAGAAAAATTTTCTTTTAAGAATCCACGCCTCTAATAGTCCCTGAAAAAATATTCTTTTAAGAATCCACGCCTCTAATAGTCCCCGAGAAAATATTCTTTAAAAAATCCACGCCTCTAATAGTCCCCGAGAAAATATTCTTTAAAAAATCCACGCCTCAGTTGGCCCTTGAAAAATATTCTTTAAAAAATCCACGCCTCTAATAGGCTTCTAAAAAAATATTTTTTAAAAAATCCACGCCTCTAATAGTCTCTGAAAAAATATTCTTTAAAAAATCCACGCCTCTAATAGTCCCGAGAAAATATTCTTTAAAAAATCCACGCCTCTAATAGTCCCCGAGAAAATATTCTTTAAAAAATCCACGCCTCTAATAGTCCCCGAGAAAATATTCTTTAAAAAATCCACGCCTCTAATAGTCGCCGAGAAAATATTCTTTAAAAAATCCACGCCTCTAATAGTCGCCGAGAAAATATTCTTTAAAAAATCCACGCCTCCACGCCTCTAATAGTCCCCGAGAAAATATTCTTTAAAAAATCCACGCCTTTAATAGTCCCCGAGAAAATATTCTTTAAAAAATCCACGCCTTTAATAGTCCCCGAGAAAATATTCTTTAAAAAATCCACGCCTCTAATAGTCGCCGAGAAAATATTCTTTAAAAAATCCACGCCTCTAATAGTCTCCTAGAAAATATTCTTTAAAAAATCCACGCCTCTAATAGTCGCCGAGAAAATATTCTTTAAAAAATCCACGCCTCTAATAGTCCCCGAGAAAATATTCTTTAAAAAAATCCACGCCTCTAATAGTCCCCGAGAAAATAGTCCTTTGAAAAAATCCACGCCTATTTTAGTCCTTGTCCCTACTCTAATAGTCCTTGAAAAAATCCACGCTTGTGAAAGTCCTTTAGTTGAGCAAGCATAATTTCCCAAACTTTTCTGACCACTCAATCATGTACATGTATATCCTTATTGAAAAAAAAACAATCTGTTGCATATGTACGAGTATATATGTATGAACAACTTTTATACGTATATACATATATATACATACATATACATATGTCCATTTACAACTTAACAGGGCAAAACAAGTTGTTTTCTTAAATTTCCAATATTATTATTTCTTTTCTACTTTTTCTTTTCTCCCAAAGGTTTTCATCTGGTGTGTGTGTGTGCTCTTCGTGCCCTGTGTTCTGCATCATTTCATTGTTGATCCCTTAAGTTATTTACCCAACCAATGGGTTAAGTACTTCAACTCCGGTAAATATCTCTATGCGCTCAATATGAACATATCCTGAGTCATATCGACGAAGATAGTTGGTAGGTAGGATACACACATACAAACAAACAGTTATCGTGTAGTCTTACTATATACAACGGATAACATGGGGATAATCGTAAAGTCATTTCATTTTGGCGTATCATTTATTCGATTATAAATTTGTTAGAATGTGTGAGTGTGTGCGAGTGTGGGCAGACAGAGAAATAATGAAAGCCAAACTGGGAGATCAATACAGGATGCAATTCATGTTTATGCTTGGCGTTTGCTATTAAACATTTTTATGGTCAGTAGCTGTAGCATTGCTCTCGCTGCTGCTGCTGCTGCTCCTATTGATGATGATGACGACGATGACGAAGAATGATCCCTCAATGGTATTCACTTATCAATGACTTTTATTGCGTTGTTACTCCTGTTCAGTATTGTCCAATACTCGTACATACATTCATTGTATGTCCAAGAAGAATTTATTGCTTAATGCAATATGCCAACAATAGGTGAAAGAATATACTTGTGGGAATATGTATATATTTTTGTCATGTCAGCATCTTGGAATTAGTCTTAGAAATGTATGTATGTTGTTGTGCGCTACAAAACTGTTTGGAGTAGGAAGAAATATGTGTTTTATTTTAAATGCCTTCTGTTTTTGTAGTGGTCATTTAGGTTTTCAAGAAAACTCATTAGAGTACTCAAAATGTATGTGAAATATTATTTTAGAATTGCGGTTTTCGAAGTGTCTCCCTGGAAACATACACAAAATAGTATTGTATTACAAAAATCCATGAATATACAAAGTTAGACAACCTAATCGTGTGACGATTCCTGAAAATTGAAAACTGAATATCTGCATATGTTTCCTATAATCGTATTTATAGAAAAACTAGTTGCATGAAATTGCCAACCTAATCGAAGCTAAATGTAGAATAAAGTTTCACAGTAACTCGAATAAGTTACCAAACGGTTTTCTTTAGAATTGGTAACAAATGGAGAATTCAGGAGAACTTGAAGGACTTGAAGAACTTGAAGTCGGATAAAATTAGATATTTGATCTATATAAATATTTCATTCTATAGACATGTTATTCTTAAAACGGACGAAAATATATATAAGAGCTATATCTAACTTTGAACCGATTTTCTCGAAACCTAACACACACTATTCTGGACTCATTTCAGAACGCCATGCAAAATTTCACGCAAATCTACGGAAATATGGAGCCTTCGGCGTACCTTTTACGTAAAATCGGACGAAATTTTACATGAAGCTATAAATCAATCTGAACCGATTTGGACGAAACTTGCCACATACCATTCTATGTCATGCAGAATTTCGTGCAAATCTAAAGTATTGTAGGGACTTTGGTGCATCATTTACTTAAAATCGGACGAAAGTATATATGGAAGCTGTATCTAAATCCGAACTGATTTTCAAGAAACTTAGCATACATCATTCTAGGCACAATTCAGTACGACACATTTCGTGCAACTCGAAAGAAATACATGAGGACTTAGGTGCACCATTTACATAAAATCGGACAAAGCTATATTTAAATATGAACCGATTTAGACAAAACTTAGCACACATCATTCTAGACTCAATTCATTACGCCATGCAGAATTCCGTATAAATCGAAGGAAATATAGGAGTATTTACATTATCTAAATCTGAACCGATTTTCACGAAACTCAGCACAGAATGATCTAAGCCTAATTCAGTACACTATGTCAAATATGGTGCATATATCGAAAGCTATATATGGACTTTGGTGCCCAATTTACCTTAAATCGGACGAAAATATATATGGGAGCTATATCTAAACCTGACCCGATTTTCTCGAAACTTGGCACACATATACCTAGGCCCAATTCAGTACACTATGTAAAATTACGCGCAAATCGAAAAATATATAGGGGCTTTGGGGAACCATTTACATAAAATCTAAATCTAAACCGATTTTCACAAAACTCAGCACAGAATGATCTGGGCCTAATTTAGTACACTATGCCAAATTTCGTCCAAATCGAAAGATATATAGGGACTTTGGTACCCCATTTACCTTAAATCGGACGAAACTATGTATGGAAGCTATATCTAAATCTGAACAGATTTTCTTCAATTTCAATAGGGTTCGTCCTTGGGCCAAATAAGTGACTTGTGCCAAATTTCATCCAAATCGGATAATAAATGCGACCTGTACTTTGTTTACAATTTAACATCTACAGACGGACGGACGGACATGTAGAAATCAACTCATTAAGTGATTCTATGCATATTCTCAAAAGGATTCTCGTTTCCTTTTGCCTGTTACAAACATATGCACATAGACATTATACCCTGTACCACAGTGTGGTGAAGGGTATAATAATACCCTGTACCACAGTGTGATCTAAAACCTCGAAAATGTTAAACTTTAACGGGACTATTTTGGGGGTTTACCGACCATGTATTATTATAGGCTCTTAGGATCATCAAAGTACATAAAATAGGGCGGGACCTTTGTATTTGGCTGTTTTTCATGTTCTAATAACCCGCAGATCGAAATGCCGTCCGTTCTGTTGGAAAACTCTCTGCATTAAATATTTGGAGCTCTATCGTGATTTTAATATAAGAAAGTTTTTTACACCTTTAAGATACATTATTATATATTTTCCTTTCCTTTTTAAAAACCAGGGAGTGGAGCAGTATAATCAGACGCGACCGACCATATGATACCCTACACAACTACCACTGAACGCTCAGCTTATGCGGATCTATATTCCCAACCTGGGTAATATTTCGTGATATTTGGACTATATTGACCGATTAGATGTCAACATCTCCTCTGCGGAATCATTTGAACCGCTAAATATTGATCGGTTATTATAACAAACATTCCAATTAGTTGGTCAGATATCCGACCTGATGGGAAATTTCTGATATTTGGATTATAATTGTGAAGTCTACGGCAACTAGACAAAAGAGAAAATTACGGACGGATGGACACACATGTCTAGAACGACTCAGCTAGTCGAGATATGACGATCGGTATACTAAGTGTGGGTCTAGAACCAATATTTCGCGGAGTTACAAACTCACAACATTGTTGTCCACTCCTCTTTGTGCACTTTTGAACGCATTAGGTAGGGAAGAAACGTTTTTATACCCTTCACCACACTGTGCTACAGGCTATTATGTCTTTGTGAATATGTTTGTAACATGCAAAAATAATCGAGATATACCCATGGTTCCTTTTGAGAATATGCATAGAATCACTTTCTGAGTCGATTTATGCACGTCCGTCCGTCTGTCCATGCTAAATTATAAACAAAGTACAGGTCGCATTTATTATCCGAATTGGATGGAATTTGGCACAGCTCATTTGTTTGGGTCAAGGACGAACCCTATTGAAATTGGAAAAAATGGGTTCAGATTTAGATATAGCTCCCATATATATCTTCGTCCGATTTAAGGTAAATTGTGCACCAAAGTCCCTATATATCTTTCGATTTGCACGAAATTTGGCACAGCGTAATTAATAAGGTCTAGAATGATGTGTGCAAAATTCCGTGAAAATCGGTTCAGATTTAGATATAGCTCCCATATATAGCTTACCCGATTTTAGGTAAATAGTCCACGAAAGTCCCTGAAAATCTTTGGATTTGCACGAAATTTGGCACAGCGAAATGAATAAGGTCTAGACTGATGTCTGCAAAGTTTCGTAAAAATCGGTTCAGATTTAGATATAGCTCCCATTAATATCTTCGTCCGATTTAAGGTAAATTGTGCACCAAAGTCCCTATATATCTTTCTATTTGCACGAAAATTGGCACAGCGTACTAAATTAAGTCTAGAATGGTGAGTGCAAAGTTTCGTGAAAATCGGTTCAGATTTAGATTTAGATCCCATATATAGCTTGCCCTATTTTAGGTAAATAGTCCACGAAAGTCCCTGGAAATCTTTTGATTTGAACGAATTTGGCATAGCGCACTCAATTAATGATGTATGCAAAGTTTCGTGAACATCGGTTCAGATTTAGATATAGCTCCCATATATATTTTCGTCCGATTGTATGTAACTGGTGCACCAAAGTCCCAATATACATTTCGATTTGCGTGGTGGTGAAGGGTATCATATAGTCGGCCCAGTCCGACTTCACTACTTTCCTTACTGGTTTTACTTCTTTCTCTGCATATTTTTTATGTTTGACTTCAACGAAAATAAGTTTTGTGAAGAGATTCTCTTTTAACTTAGCATTTTTTCGACTGGCGAGAATTTTAGAAACCTGTAGGGGTTTGTGACTTATTAAAATTTTTTGTTATAATATTGCATTTAAATAATCATAGTAATCATAAAATATATTTCATCTAATTTTCATTTGAAATGTATTGGATAACATAAAATTTTCCCCGGTAATCTTTGTTCCATTAATTTTCATTTAGGTGAGACCATACTCACTCTAGAACATCCAATGATTTCTAAATATAGGTACAATTACAAGAAGAATATATTTCAAATCATTATGATACAAGCGGCGTACTAGGTTTCCTTATTTGTTCCTTTAGCTTTTTCATTTCCCCTCCAACTGCCGCAAACGTGTTTTGGTTTTGTGGCATGGATTTTGAAAGATGATGTGGACGATTTGTTAAATTTTTGATGAGCAAACCACAAAGACTATTTAGTGTGGATTATTGATAAATTACGTGGCCTATAACGTTTCTGCCTTTTTTTGTTCTTCCTTCGCATTTATTTACCCCCTTGGGAGAAGACTTTCATATATATATATATGTGTATATAAATACATATATTGATATGTGAATCATTCATTCAATATATTTGTTATTGCAAAGGATATATTTATCTGTTAACAGAGGCCAACAGTTTCATGTTAAATTGATTTGTAGCTATTAAAGGCAATATATTATTAATGAGGGATTGAAGAAAATATTCTGGACATTGCTACAGCTACATACAGGATGACTTGGGCAATAAATCATGATATCTACTCGAATGTCTGTCTGTGTGGTTGTTTGTTCGCCCATTCGTATACAACTTGTTTAGTAATAAGAAGTGATTAGTTTTATTTTGGAAAGGGTTTTCTGAAGAGCATCTTCCCGATGGATTAGGAGTCATTAGTAGAATGTTATGAACGGCCAAAGAGAACACACGTACATACACATACGTTGGCACACCTACATAAAAGCATATGCATAAACTAATTGTAATTGATGGCAGACATTGTGTGGCGTTTAAGGTTTAAGGTAAATGACTTGAGATTAGTTAAACTACCAACAATAAAGGCATTGACGATTAATAATATATGTATATTGATACGAAAACATAGGAATGTATGTATGGGATTTGAAAATTCATTACCTTGAATCTATTTCGTTTTCAAGAGAATTTCATTTTCATTATTTGATCAGTTAATCATTGGCATACTAAGTTGAAGGAATGTTTGAATGATTTTCTTTTCAATTATTTGGAAATAATTTGTTTCTTTTGAGAATTATGTGATTAGTTAAAAACACTTGCATGAGAGTACATATAGAAAAGAATAGAACAAATCGTTTCTTTTTTCGTGTAGAATAATAATACGAAACAAAAAACGGAAACAGTTTTTTCACATAGAAATAAATATTTGAATAATTTTTCATATAGTAAAAATTTGGGAAATTTTTCATTCGTATAAAAAAAATTCGGAAAATTTTTTTGTAAAAATATTCGTATAGAAAAAAATTCGAATTTTTTTTTGTATAGAAACAAATCAGGATTTTTTTTCATATAGAAAAAAATCTGGATTTTTTTTTATAGAGAAAAAAATTGGAAACATTTTTTTGGTATATAAAAAAAAGAAAAAAAAAAATTCGCATAAAAAAAAATGAAAAAAAATCGTATAGAAAAACAGTCTGAAATTTTTTATCGTATAGAAAAACAATAGGAATTGTTTTTTCGTACAGAAACCAATTTCGGTACAAACCGTTAGAAAAATATTTCGTTAGAAAAAATTTGGAAATATTTGTTTCAATTACAATAAATTCGAAAAAATTTTTTTCATAGAGAACAATTTTTGTTATTGAAAAGATTTCTAATTTTTTATTTATTGTTAGAACAAATAAAAACCAGTAAGGAAAGCAGTAAAGTCGGACGGGGCCGACTATATGATACCCTTCCCCACTATGGGTATATTAAACAGGACTATTAACATGAAATTGGATGTAATAAAATATGTGATATTTATCTAAATGTGAATCTACCTAGATCTATCCATAAAGTATGTAAATCGACTTCAAACAAATATAAATAGGTCATCCGTTGGGATATGTCTGTATTACTATAAAACGCAACTACGTAATTCTATGCTCAATTTTGTAAGTTGTGCAAAATTTGATGTCAATCTGACTACATGAGGAGTTTGATGCCCAATTTGCTTGAAATCGGGCGAAAAAATATATGGAAGCTCTATCCAAATATTAAGCGATTTCAAACAAACATGTCACAGGTTAGGTTATAGTAATTTCAGAACGTTTTGTTCCTATCAGCCTATTGGTTCCTTGGTGCGTCAATTACTTAAAATCTATCTATAATAAAAGGGAGCTATATCTAAATCTGGACCGATTTTCACGAAACTTGGCAGACATCATTCTAGGCTCAATTCAGTACGTTATGCCAAATTTCGTGCAAATCGAAACATATATTGGGACTTTGGTGCACCATTTACATGAAATCGGACGAAACTATATATGGGAGCTATATCTAAATCTGGACCGATTTTCACGAAACTTGGCAGACATAATTCTAGACCTAAATGATTAGGCTGTACCAAATTTCATGCAAATCGAAAGATATATAGGGACCGTTTACATTAAATCGGTTAAATATATATATATATATATATATATATGGGAGCTATATCTAAATCTGAACCGATTTTTCCCAATTTCAATAGGGTTCGTTTGCTTCAGCACACTGTGGTACAGGGTATTATGTTTTTGTGCATATGTTTGTAACAGGCAAAAATAAACGAAATAGACACAAGGTTCTTTTTGAGAATATGCGCAGAATCACTTTCTAAGCCGATTTATGCATGTCCGTCCGTCTGTTTGTCCGTGTTAAATTGTAAACAAAGTACAGGTCGCAAATTTGGCATAGGTCACTTATTTGGCCCAAGGACAAACCCTATTGAAATTGGGAAAAATCGGTTCAGATTTAGATATAGCTCCCATATATTTTCGTCCGATTTAAGGTAAATGGTGCACCAAAGTCCCTATATAACTTTCGATTTGCACGAAATTTGGCGCAGCGTAATGGATTATGTCTAGAATGATGTGAGTTAAGTTTCCTCAAAATCGGTCCAGATTTAGATATAGTTCCTATATATATTTTCGTCCGATTTAATGTATATGGTGTACCAAAGTCGCTATACATCTTTCGATTTGCTCGAAATTTGTCAAAGCGTAATGAATTAGGTTTAGAATAATGTGTGTTCAGTTTCCTGAAAATCGGTCCAGATTTAGATATAGCTCTCATATATATTTTCGTCCGATTTAATGTAAATGGTCTACCCAAGTCCCTATATATCTTTCGATTTGCACGAAATTTGGTGTAGTGTACTGAATTAGATATAGAATGATCTGTGTTTAATTTCATTAAAATTCGTCCCGATTTAGATATAGCTCCAATATATATTTTCTTCTGATTTAATGTAAATGGTGCACCAAAGTCAATAAATATCTTTCCATGTAAATTGTGCTTTTTTGACCCAAAGTTTGCCCGATTGCCAATTTGTACAACGAACTGTAATTAATATAAATTAATTTTTGGCAAGTCTCGTTGAAATCGGTTCAGATTTTTATATAGCTTCTACATATATATTTTCGTCCGATTTTACACAAACCTAGAAATTGGATATAAATGCTGCACCAAGGTTGGCACAAAAATTTACACAACGTAATGAAGTTACTACAACTTGAGGTGAGTAAAGTGTTGCTGAAGTCGGTTTAGATTTCGATATAGCTCCTATATATAGCTTCGTCCAATTTTAAGTTAAAGGTGCACCAAAGACCCAAAGTTAGTCCGTCGTCTACAAAATTTTGCATAATGTACTGAAATTTGTATAGCTTACTGTGTGCCAAGTTTTGTAAGAATCCATTTTCATTTTAATGGTCCTTCAAAAATACGACGTATGTTAGGATTCATTTGTTGAATATACCCAAAGTGGGGAAGGGTATCATATAGTCGGGCCCGTCCGACTTTTCTATTTTCCTTACTGGTTAAAAAAAAATCGTAAAAATACTCGTAAAATTACTTCCATCTCTTTTTAATTTACCAAAATATGTTGACTTAGAAAAATTAATTCTAAAATGTCCTCCATGCCATGAAGAAGATAATAAAAATTATAAATATTTGAACTCAAGTGGAAAATCAGCTTGTAAATTCAATTTAACCTTATGTCATGCTATAGCAAATTAAACACATTTATTTTATTCAGCCACACTTCCTCCGGCATACCTTTTCTAAATTATGACAATAAAGGTGTTTTCTGTTTTTTTTTTTTTTTTCTTTTCCTCATTTTGATTTGCGTTGGAAAATTCCAAAAAGGAATATAAGAGAAAATAACGAAACAGAAGCTAGAGCCAGCGTCACAGCATAGAAGTTAAATTATGGCTATGTACGATCTAGAATGTAACTTGAAGAAAAATGACACTCATTTCACATTTATTCAGACATTTAGATGTTCGTCGACCTATCGCTCTCTCACGCCGTTTTCCTTCGTCGTTCTTTTGTAAGCTGCCGCTTTGACATCTTACAAAAGCTATGCCATTCATCTATCTGCTCCAATGTACCACACTGGCGGCAGACGCTTAACTGCGTGTGTCACGCAGTCTGTCAGTCAGACAGACATACAGCCAGCCAGCTAGACCCCCAGAAGTGTCAGTTGAAAATGGTGAGTAATAATAAGAGGATGAATAAAATATCAAGTGCACGAGCACAAAAAGTAAACATAGAATAGAATACAAGCTGAACAGCAGAGAACAGAGTAATCTATTCCGACAAGTAACTCATTTTTAAATACAAATTTATGTTGTAACATGGCAAATTTTTAATGAACAAAACTTTGTCATTGTTATGATGAATTTGATAGAAATGTAGAAGAAGAAGAAGAAAAACAGACAGCGGAGGAGAAAAATTAAATGTTATTACAGGCATGGGGAAGTAAATTATTTTGGATGAGATTAAAGAGATATGTATCAGGAAATTGCAATAGAGAGAAATAACAACAAGTAAGAGTTCTACGTACCTGAGCAAAAAATACCCACTCTAATGCAACCGATAAACAAAGCGTTAGAAGGATAAGCTGGAAATTTACCTTTTGTTTTTATACGATGACGAGGACCAATACCTTGTGTGGTTACCTATTTTTCGATGATACCCTTCACCACTTTGGGTATATTGTAGATATGTAACCTTACAATTGTATGTCAATGTTCCCTGGTAGGAACATACTCATGTCTTTCTGCAATATATGATAAATTTAATTTCATTCAGTCAGATTTAGAGTCGTATGCGTACCATGGGACAAATTTATGGAAAACGATTTATAGCTAAATTGATACACGCTATTCGTTACGCCGCACTGTTTCAAAAATTTAATTGCAATCAGACACACGTTCGAAATACACATGGAAGCTATGGCTGAATCTGTACCAATTTCAAGAAAATTCAGTAACGTCATTCAATTCTCAATTTGATTCGTTGGACAAAATTTCGTGTTAATCGGATAAACATTAGGAGTTTGGTGCACCATTTATGTAAAATCGGACGAAAATATATATGGGAGCTATATCTAAATCTGAACGGATCTTCATGAAACTTAGCATAAATCATTCTAGGTTCAATATAGTACGCTATGCCAAATTTCGTGTAAATTTACATTAAATCAGACGAAATATATAAAGGGCTGTATATAAATCTGAACCGATTGTCACGAAACTTAGCACATATCATTTCAATTTTCGCGGAACATAACACACATCATTCTAGACTCAATTCAGTACGCTATGAAAAATTTCGTGCAAATCGAAGAAAATGTAGGGTCTTTGGTGCACCATTTACCTTAAATCGGACGAAAATATATATGGGAACTATATCTAAATCTGAACCGACTTTCATGAAACTTAGCGCACAACATTCTAGGCTCAGTTTACTGCGCTATGTCACATTTCGTGCATATCGAAAGATATTTAGGGACTTTGGTCGTGCATCATTTACCTTAAATCGGACGAAAATATATATGGGAGCTATATCTAAATCTGAACCGACTTTCATGAAACTTAGCACAAATCATTCTAGGCTCAATCCAGTGCGCCGTGCCGAATTTCGTGCATATCGTAAGATATTTAGGGATTTTGGTACATCACTAACCTTAAATCGGACGAAAATATATATGGGAACTATACCTAAATCTGAACCGATTTTCAGGAAACTATATCTAAGTCTGAACCGATTTTCACGAAACTTAGCACACACCATTCTAGGCTCAATTCAGTACGCTGTGCGAAATTTTGTGCAAATCGAAAGATATTTAGGGACTTTGGTGCACCAATTACTTTAAATCGGACGAAAATATATATGGGAGCTATATCTAACTCTAAACCGATTTGCACGAAACTTAGCACACATTATTCTAGGCTTAATTCAATACGCTGTGCCAAATTTCTTGCAAATAAAAAAAAATATTTAGGGACTTTGGTGAACCATTTACCTTAAATCGGACGAAAATATATAGGGCAGCTATATCTAAATCTGAACCGATTTTCATGAAACTTAGCATACATCAGTTTAGACCTAAATCATTGTGCAAATCGAAAGATATATAGGGGCCGTTTACATTAATTCGGAGAAATATATATATATATATATATATATATATGGGAGCTATATCCAAATCTGAACCGATTTTTCAATAGGGTTCGTCATTTGGCCGAATAAGTGACCTATGCCAAATTTCATCCAATTCGGATCATAAATATAACATGGACAGACATGCAGACGGACGGACATGTGTAAATCGCCTCAGAAAGTGATTCTATGCATATTCTCAAAAGGAACCATGTGTCTATCTCGTTTCCTTTTGCCTGTTACAAACTTATGCACAAACACATAATACCCTGTACCATAGTGTGGTGAAGGGTATAAAAATGGCTCAACATTATTGTGCGATTTTAAGCCGCCTTATATTTGGTCCATATTTGGGTATAGTTCGACTTTATGTACTTTGAAATTAGTATCAAATATCATTGCCTTTAATTCGGTATTTCATGTAGGTTAAGGAACTTCTCTGTAAATTGTCGATATAGTATCACTTTATGGTATATGTCCCACATAATGGTAGGCAAATCGGTCGATGATTTACTATACATTTTTACATCAGTTTTATAAATAGATTTAAATTAAGTTTACTTCAATGTGATAAGTTATTCTTTTCTCGTTTGACTCCCACGCGCTTTTCACGAAAACAGGTTATGTATGAGTCGGTGGTGGAATACATAACGTCGACACACGCCGATTAAGCACCCAATCTTTAATCGGACAAACCACAAAGAAGCTATATATCCTGCCATCTGTTGGACAAACTTAAAATTAAACACAAAAACACTACTCACTCCCCATAGAGCATATACGCAAAGTTTGGTCAAAATCGGTGCAGTAGTTCTTGAATTATGGTGAAAACCCATAAAAAACTTAATATTGCGCCATCTGTCGGATGAACTTCTAAATACACAGAAACACTCCTCAAGCCCCATAGAGCATGTACATACAATTTGGTCCAAATCGGCGCAGTAGTTTTTGAGTTTAGCGATCACGAACATACATGTAATATTTTATATATATAGAGATATCATTCAATGACCCCATACTATATTCAAGCTTGATACCTTATTCCATAATTTAATTCGCTTTTTCTCTCACAATTTCTTGCTGGCTATGCGACTCAAACTGAAATAGCAATTCGTTTGTTAGCTTGTCATACGGCATTGCTATCCTAAATACAAGGGATCAACGTTAGAAAATTTTGTGAATTTTTTTTTTCAGTTGAATAGGGTAAATGAAGCGCGTAATATTATACAGAAAAAGGTAAATTACAATTACATTTCATTTGGTATATTTGTGAGTTTGTGTGCGTGTGTGTGTGTGTCTATGCTTTTTAGCCAACTGCAACAGTCATAAAAATTTGATTAATTTCTTATGCTTAATGGCAGACTATAAATTTAAGTTAATAAAACATTAAACAACCAACATAGCACGGTACAAACAATCACACTCACCGCACATATTTGAGAAGGGTAATGCTAATCTAAGTAAAATGTTTTCGTGTTTCCTTTTTTTGGTGGGTTGACGTGAAATCGTAGAGGGCGGTATCTATTTGAATAAATACCTTTGGAGCATATTTAGATATTTTGAAGAAAAATAAATGTTTTATCCAATTAGATCTATTAGTTTGTTTGTTGTTTCTATTTCAAGGAATACAATTTTGTTAGGTCAGAGAGTTAATAGGTCAAGCACGTTCTATTTCAAATGGAGGCTAATTGTTTATACATTGTCATTGAATAACCTTTAAATGTCTGTAAATGGGGTTTGAAAGTTATCATGGTTATTTCTTAGAATGCTACTTTTCTTGAAAAAAAAAACAAGTTTAAAATACATTCTAGTGGATTGTAGTAATATTCTGCATCTACCACTTAAAATATACACCATCAGTGTCTTCCTTAGTGAATAAGACAAAATCACTCCTCGGAGATTGTGTAATTTTGTACTAAACTGAAAATTTATTATTTGTTACTTAATAAATATAGTTATTTCAACATTCCCATTAAAAAACTGTACTCTGGAAATGACGAAAATTCGTCCTCAAAAATGCGAAATTGATCATTTGAAAAAATATATCCTCCGAGTATGAGAACTTTCTTTCTACAGTCAAAACTTAGTTCGCTCACAATTTTATTAACCCATTGAGCCCCCAATGTTTTCCGTACACAATTATAGAACATCATATTCTGTTCACAAATTTAATGCAACTATCCTAGATAGGATATGGACAAAATTTGACATCGCTACATCCATTCATTCGGGAGATACAGTATATACTTTCTAAATAAATAAATAAAAGCACAATATCAAGAAAACCAAATGCAAAATCTACGAAAAAATTATTTTAAATTCTTCTCTATATTCTGTTTTACAAGAATCAAAAACAATTCTGATTGCACAATTCGTACATTTCAAATACGAAGCTATTTAAATAATTTTGACTGCATACACAAATTAGTACTGTACACATTTTTGCTCCCTTCTCTATATAAAAAAGCTCAAAACTTTATCAAAAATTTAAATTTTTTAGATTTTTCTTGTGATATGTGTCGTAAATAATCAGGTCTTGAATAATATATATCTACTAACTGCATATTAAATATAAGCTCTAAAACATGTTTTTGTATGGATATTTTCAGCTCAATAAGAATCCAAATATATAGTCAATCTGAACAAAACACGTGGTGAAGCTCCTCAAATAACGAAACATAGTATTGGTCCACTATCCTAAAAATTGTTCCAATATTGATCGTTTTTAATATAACCCAAATTTCAGAGAGAATTCAAAATACCAAATTATAGCTGATTGGATTGAACATCCGCGGCATCTATTCCGAATCAGGGTTTTCGCAGTAAAATCATATGGAGTATATGATTCAAATTTTGTTACATCACAAAAGATAGCTATTGGAATTACTGGGTCAGATTGTTTTGCCCTGGAAAATGTGTACCGTTCGGCTTATAGTTACGACTAATATAATAGCCTGATAACATAGTTGTGAAGGGTATAAACTCTAAATTCTTTATGAAGTGGTAACCCTAATTTTTGGTATTTAAAGGAATTTGGCTATGGATGGGCGAACTATATGATACCCTTTACAACTTAGTCTAGAAGTATCCTAACAGACCTCGTATTTTTGAAGGACCATTGACATGAAATTTGCCTAAATTAAGCATAGATCTGTGTCTACATGTGAGGCGACTACGATCAATAACCGAGTAAATTTGTACCTTTTTATACCCTCCACCATAGTTTGGAGGGTATATTAACTTTGTTTTTACGTAAAATTCTATGACAATTTGCGCTTGTCCTGTCTGTTGTAACCTGTACCAGTGTCTTAAAGAGTATAAAAATTAAATATTGAAAGTTAATATCCTACTCAGACATTGGATTCATTCCTAGGATGCTTGCACTATATCGTTCCAAAGTTGCGAAACAAGGATAGTGGACTTTTTCGGCATATTGCAGGTGTAATCGGATTTTCCACGCTCGAGGAGTCAATATAGTTTAAAATTTAGTTTAAAAGGTGGACATAGTCCTCCTATAACATTTCCGTTTAACTATATGTATCAACCATCTTAACGCTATTAAAAATTAGGTTAGGTTAGGGATGTACGGCTATTGTAACAACCGTCCACTCGGAAACTATGTCTATAACTATGTAAAGAAAAGAAAAAAAAAAGATAGTGGAAGAGTAGAGAGAGAAATAGTGAGAAAAAGGGAGCGGAAGAGACATTATTTTAGCCAAGTCAATTTTTTGACAAAGCCTAGAATTTGGTTAGCGTCTATTTTGGAGAAGAAGACCAGATTATAAATTTCATAACATCCAAAATGTCTATGTCTTCTGCTGATCAGCGATGGACATTTGCAGAGGATGTGCTCAATTGTTTCCACTTCTTCTTCGTCCTCACATAGACGACAGTAATCCTCTCCACTGGAGTCCTACTTATAAGTGAGAGATCTAACTTTGCAGTGACCGGTAATGATCCCCACAACGATTTGGTCTCCATATTGCTGTGATCCAGCAGCGAAGACGTTCTTTTACGAGAGAATTTTGGCCAGATAGATTTAGAGATTCTGCAAGCAGGTTCCCTTAGCCATCTGTTACCGACTACCTTGCAATGGAACGCGCGGATTCTGCCAATGAAATAGCTAATAGGACGACTGTGACCCCCCTCGAGCAAGCTCGTCGGCTATCTCATTCCCTTCAATATCATTATGTCCTGGAACCCAGCATAGCCCAACTATTTGTCGTATATCA
Organism: Musca vetustissima; assembly: GCF_032173495.1. Lineage (NCBI taxonomy): Eukaryota > Metazoa > Arthropoda > Insecta > Diptera > Muscidae > Musca > Musca vetustissima. Next base: position 74,935 of record NW_026888358.1, read on the forward strand.
TTCAGAGCGGTCTTACAATCATGAACTGCTTTCGGGTTTATAGTGTACGACTTCACCGCATTCAGGGCCGCCTGACTATCTACGTAAATAGTCACCGGTCCCGTAATGTCGGTATTAAGTGCTTTTACTATCTCGGCCGCTTTCGTGATTGCAAGAATCTCTGCTTGAAAAACGCTACAATCATTGTTGAGTTTATATGAGTTCTGTATACCTAAGTCCCTGCAGTAGACGCCTGTGCCAGTGACTTCCTCCATCTTGGACCCGTCTGTGAAGATTGACAGACCTGGCAGAGGTAGGGAGCCACTAGTCCAGGATTCCCTACTAGGAAATTCAACTTTGATGTCATTAAAGTCCCTATGGGGGGGAATATAATCACTGATATGACTATCCCGCCTAAAAAGGTCATAACCTGGCGTTATGTTTAGGATAGTTCAGCGATTTCAAGGCATCTGTTACCCGGAGTCTCAGGGCACACCTGGCCGCCTGGAATTTGATCAGAATATCCAGTGGTTGGAGATTCAAGATATCATTCAAGGCTGCCTGTGGTGTGCTTCTTAATGCTCCGGTGATCAGAATTGAAGCCGATCGCTGTACTAAGCCCAGTGACTTTAAAGGAAATTTTACTGGAAGGAAGATTCAAGTTATATTGATACAGAGTATAACGTAATGTGGCACTCGAAACATCATAAGCCAAATCCATTTCATAATTATAATTACTCTATCTTATCATACAATCCCCCTTAAAATGACTATCATTTATTATTAACTCCCACCACAACGTCATCCGGGAATCTTAATATTAAATTTGACAAATCTATTTTGACATTTGTATAACGGCTGTCGAGTGAACTGAAAATTAACAATGACACCATTACCACCATTCACATTGCAGCCGGCAAGTTTAACCACTTTATCTACGATGTCCCTAATTTGCAGCATATTTGAGGGTGTTGTCTTAACCCCTTCTCGAAATGTTTCAATGTTTAAACAAACATTACCGCAGAAGGCGAATTTTGGAAAAGACAAATCATGTTCCCTTTCCCCCAAGAAAAAGTTTTGGCTTTTTTGGGGTTTAGCCCACAATACGCTACCACAAATATACCGACCACCAATCGTTTACATTTCTTACCAAAAACAAAATAAACATTACAAAAATATTATGGTTATTATAACGCCTTTCTTTCTTTTTTTTTGTAAGAATTCATTCATTGTTAGCCTTATTTCATTTGGTGGTCGAGTTGATAAAGGGGTTAATTTGGTGTTTCCTTAAGCAGCCTGTTAAAAGAATTAAGTTGAACTTATTTTGAGTTGTCATTTTAGCTTATTTTGGGCTTCCGTTTGCCGGTCATTATTTTTTGTAGCAACTCAGTAGTGTCAGTGTCAGTAACTGTTTTATAATAGTGTTAAGGTTAACAACAACCACAAAGAAAATATATTTGTGGATAAATTAATTATTTTTTGTTTAGGAAATGGGGGCTGAAATTGTCGACAGTGTTTAGATTAATTGGTATTGACAATTGTCATGAAGGAATTAGACTGCTGGGTCTGAGCTGTGTACATTAATTTTTAATATGAAATTGGATGAAATAAAATATGTGATATTTATCTAAATGTGAATCTACCTAGATCTATCCATTAACATGTCATTCGTATGTTACAATGGGACAAAAGTATGTAAATCGACTTCAAACAAATATAAATAGGTCATCCGTTGGGGAATGTCTGTATTTCTATAAAACGCAACTACGTAATTCTAGGCTCAATTTTGTACGTTGTGCAGAATTTGATGTCAATCTGACTAACATGAGGAGTTTGATGCCCAATTTACTTGAAATCGGGCGAAAATATATATGGAAGTTCTATCCAAATATTAAGCGATTTCACACAAACTTGTCACAGGTTAGGTTATACTAATTTCAGAACGTTTTGTTCCTATCACCCTATTGGTTACTTGTCGCGTCAATTACTTAAAATCAATCTATAATAAAAGGGAGCTATATCTAAATCATTATCGTTATGCCAAATTTCGTGCAAATCGAAGGATATATGGGGACTTTGGTGCACCCTTTACATGAACTCGGACGAAACTATACATGGGAGCTATATCTAAATCTGGACCGATTTTCTCGAAACTTGGCAGACATCATTCTAGGCTCAATTCAGTACGTTATGTCAAATTTTGTGCAAATCGAAATATATATAGGGACTTTGGGGCACCATTTACATGAAATCGGACGAAACTATATATGGGAGCTATATCTAAATCTGGACCGATTTTCTTGAAACATGGCAGACATCATTCTAGGATCAATTCAGTACGTTATGCCAAATTTCGTGCAAATCGAATGATATATAGGGACTTTGGGGCACCATTTACATGAAATCGGACGAAACTATATATGGGAGCTATAACTAAATCTGGACCGATTTTCTCGAAGCTTGGCAGATATCATTCTAGGCTCAATTCAGTACGTTATACCTAATTTAGTGCAAATCAAAGGATATATAGAGACTTTGGTGCACCATTTACATGAAATCGGACGAAACTATATATGGGAGCTATATCTAAATCTGGACCGACTTTCTCGAAACTTGGCAGACATCATTCTAGGCTCAATTCAGTACGTTATACCTAATTTAGTGCAAATCGAAGGATATATGGGGACTTTGGTGCACCCTTTACATGAACTCGGACGAAACTATACATGGGAGCTATATCTAAATCTGGACCGATTTTCTCGAAACTTGGCAGACATCATTCTAGGCTCAATTCAGTACGTTATGTCAAATTTTGTGCAAATCGAAAGATATATAGGGACTTTGGGGCACTATTTACATGAAATCGGACGAAACTATATATGGGAGCTATATCTAAATCTGGACCGATTTTCTTGAAACATGGCAGACATCATTCTAGGATCAATTCAGTACGTTATGCCAAATTTCGTGCAAATCGAATGATATATAGGGACTTTGGGGCACCATTTACATGAAATCGGACGAAACTATATATGGGAGCTATATCTAAATCTGAACCGATTCCAACAAAATTTCGCATACATCAGTCGGGAACTAATTCAGTACTCTGCGCAAAATGTTGTTTCAATCGGATCAATATTGGGAGTTTGGTGTACTATTTTCTTTAAATCGGACGAAACTATATATGGGAACTATGTCTAAATCTGATCCGATTTCAACAAAACTTCTCATTCATTCGAAACTACATATCGGAGCTATATCTAAATCTAAACCGATTCCAACAAAATTTCGCACACATCAGTCGGGACCTAATTCAATACATGATGCAAAATTTTGTCTCCATCAGACCACTATTGGGAGTTTGGTGTATCAATACGTTAAAATCGGACGAAAATATATATGGGAGCTATATCTAAATCAGAACCGATTTTAACAAAACTTCGCAGACATCAATCTGGACCTAAATCAGTACTCTGTGCAAAAATGTGTCCCAATCGGACAAATATTGGGAGTTTGGTGTATTATTCACCGAAAATCAGACGAAACTATATATGGGAGCTATATCTAAATCTGAACCGATTTTCTCCAAATTTCAATAGGGTTCGTCCGTGGGCCAAATAAGTGACCTGTGCCAAATTTCATCCAAAGCGGATAATAAATGCGACCTGTACTTTGTTGACAAAAATACATGGACGGACAGACGGACATGCGTAAATCGAGTCAGAAAGTGATTGTATGCATATTCTCAAAAGGAACCATGAGTCTATCTTGATTCATTTTGCCTGTTACAAACATATGGACAAAGACATAATACCCTGTACCACAGTGTGGTGAAGGGTATAAAAAACCAAATTACAAAGAATTTGGTTGAAAAACGCGCTCAAGAACCCCAAAATACCGAAAATTGGGGGGTACCCTTATATGGGGGTTACCCGAATAAATTGACCTATATTTATAATTTATAGTGGAGAGATTTGCTACCTAATAAGAACTCGACGTACTGAATTACAGTCAATTCGGTCGAAAAATACGATCAGAACCCCCTAAATACCAAAAATTTGGGGGTACCGTTATATGGGGACTACCAGAAAAACTGGACTTATATTTATAATTTTTAGTGGAGTAATTTGGTACCCAATAAGAACCCACTGTACAAAATTTCAGAGAATTCAGTTATAAAACGAGCTCAAGAACCCGAAAATAGCGAAAATTGGGGCTACCCTTATATGGGGACTATCCGAAAAAATGGACCTATATTTATGATTTTTAGTAGGGAGATTTGCTACCCAATAAGAACTCAAAGTACCAAATTTCAGCGAATTCAGTTAAAAAACGTGCTAAATAACCTCAAAATACTTATGAGCAACCAGAAAAAGTGGACCTATACTTATAATTTTTTGTGAAGACATTAAGTACCCAATGAGAACCCAATGTAGCAAATTTCAGCGAATTCGGTTGAAAAACGCGCTCAAGAACCTTAAAATACTGAAAATTTGGGGGTACCCTTATATGGGAGGTATGCCTAAACGTGGACTGATATAGCCCATCTTCGAACTTGACCTGCCTGCTGACAAAAGACGACTCTATGCAAAATTTTGGCGTTCTATCTCAATTCATATAGACGCAAGAGTGATTACAACAGACAGACGGACATGCTTAGATCGTCATAGAATTTTACGCTGATCAAGAATATATAAACTTTATAGGGTCGGAAATGATTATTTCGATGCGTTACAAACGGAAAAACAAAACTAATATACCCTCCATACTATGGTGGAGGGTATAAAAAGGCATAACATATGTTCTTCTCTAATAATTTTCGTCGTATATGTACAATAACCTGTCGATAGAATACAAAAATATCTTTGCGAGATCATTAATATGAAATCGGATGAAATCATTGGGTGTCAAATTTTCCTACCGAAAATGATCAATGTTGGTCCATATACCAGTACCCCCATTATTCAGTATTTTAGTACTTTTACACAAGTTTTTCAACAACATCAGCTCTAAATTGGTACTTCTACCCTTCACTACACTGTGGTGCAGGGTATTATGTCTTTGTGCATATGTTTGTAACAGGCAAGAGAAAACGAGATAGACAGATGGTTCCTTTTGAGAATATGCATAGAATCACTTTGTGAGTCAATTTATGCATCTCCATCCGTCTGTCCGCCTGTTGATGTTAAATTGTAAACAAAATAAAGGTCGCATTCATAATCCGATTTGGATGAAATTTGGTAAAGCTCATTTGTTTGGGCCAAGGACGAACCCAATTGAAATTGGCGATTTAGATAAAGCTTCCATACATATCTTTGTCCGGTTTTATCTAAATGGTGCACCAAACTCCCAAATATTTTTCCAATTGAGACAAGATTTTGCACAGCGTACTGGTCCAGTTCGATGTCTGTGAATTTTGGTTGAAATCCGGTCAGATTTTGATATAGTGCCCATGTATATTTCCGTCCGATTCTATATTAATGGTGCGCCATAGATCCTATTTTATTTGCCCGATATTATGTTTGGCGTATTCGAACGAGTCTAGAATGACGTGTGTTAATTTCTCAGAAATGGTGCACCAAGGAGCCTATGTTTATTTACTGCACAACGTCCAAGGGCTGGCTTGCCGGCTACAGGGTTAATTACGATTTTACTTTTTATACCCTTCACCACACTGTGGTACAGGGTATTATGTCTTTGTGCATATGTTTGTAACAGGCTAAAGGAATCGAGACTTAAGGTAAATGGTGTACCAAAGTACCTATATATCTTTCGATTTGCACGAAATTTGGTATAGCCTACTGACTTAGGTCTAGAATGATGTGTGCCAAGTTTCGTGGAAATCGGTTCAGATTTAGATATAGCTCCCACATATAGTTTCGCCGGATTTTAGGTAAATGGTGCACCAAAGTCCCTATATATCTTTCGATTTGCACGAAATTTGGTATAGCCTACTGACTTAGGTCTAGAATGATGTGTGCCAAGTTTCGTGGAAATCGGTTCAGATTTAGATATAGCTCCCATATATAGTTTCGCCCGATTTTAGGTAATTATGCACCAAAGTCCCTGAAAATCATTTGATTTGCACGAATTTTGGCATAGCGTATTGAATTAAATCTAGAATGACGTGTGCTAAGTTTCGTGAAAATCGGTTCAGATTTAGATATAGCTCCCATATATAGTTTCGCCCGGTTTCAGGTAAATGGTGTACCAAATTCCTTGTATATCTTTCGATTTGCACGAAATTTGGTATAGCCTACTGACTTAGGTCTAGAATGATGTGTGCCAAGTTTCGTGAAAATCGGTTCAGATTTAGATATAGCTCCCATATATAGTTTCGCCCGATTTTAGGTAAATAGTGCACCAAAGTTATTGAAAACGATTTGATTTGCACGATTTTTTACACAGTTTATTGAATTAAGTCTAGAATGACGTGTGCTAAGTTTCGTGAAAATCGGTTCAGATTTAGATATAGCTCCCATATATAGTTTCGCCCGATTTTAGGTAAATGTTGCACCACAGTCCCTGAAAATCATTCAATTTGCACGAATGTTGGCACAGCGTACTAAATTAAGTGTAATATCAAATATTAAAGTTCGTTTACATAAGTAGAATATACCCAAAGTAGTGAAGGGTTTCATATAGGCGGCCCAGTCCGATTTTACTCTTTTCCTTACTGGTTGCTTTTGCCCGTGATATATTTTATTGTCATTAAGCTATTCGTACGAAAATTAAACATAAATTACCTCAAATCTAAAATGTTGTACTCGTTTAGCACTATTCTAGAAAAGTATTTTATAACCCCAGTATAGTAAAATATTAAAGAATGTTAAAAAATAATTTGAAATATATCACATATGAAAAAACTAGGCTATGTTACATTTCTGGCAAACTACTACTTCTTCTTCTTCTCAACTCGAAACGTAATCGGGAAGGGAGAATTTTTATATTGTATACTTTACAGCATTCTTCGTGGGAAAAAGAAAACAAAACCAAAAAAATCTTGGATATTATCCAATATAAATGAAGAAAAATTTTCGGGTGTCATCCATCTGTCATTGCGGTGGCATTTTTACTCCATTTCTTTTTCGACAGAGACTGCTCAATATTGTTTCATTGTTCTAGTATTGTTTTTCCTAGCAAGAAAGTGCCGGCTGCTTACTCATCATAAAATGTCCTTGTCCCATATCTATATGATGTAGATGACTGTAACGATGATGATGATGATGATGATAATTTTCTTTAGTCATACAGTCACTCACTCATTCATTTAAGCAGTCTGAATGCATGAAATATTCTGACACAAGTAGCATTGCCGAAACGAAGAACAAACTGATCAATATTCGGATTTTTTTCAAAAAACGTTACAGTCTCCTTAGGACAAAGACATATTTACTACTCAACTTCTTGGACAAAAACAGAATCTAGAAAAAAATTTTGCAAAAAATATCTACTGGAAAATAATGTTAATACTATATCATTTATTCACCATCCTTCGAATTGCTAACATGGAAAATGAAAACGAACCGACCCGGAAATAAGAAATGATGGCAAACTGTCGAAAAAAGGACATTTACACAAAGTCCGGCAAAAAAGGGGCAATCGCAAGAAAGATTGCTCGTTCGTCCCCCTACTTGTACAATGTTGAATTGTTTGTCATTTCTCTTCAACATTAAGTTGATTGATATCTTGGGTCGGAGATTTTTTTCTTTGTTTAAGTGGAATATCTTTTTTCCAAAGATAAATGACATTAAATGAGTTGATATGGTTCCCTAACTATGTTGGTGAATTTTTCTTTTCAGTGATTCAATGTTGGAAATTTAAAACCTTTTCATTTTTAAAGAAATCTACGAAATTTTTACTATTAGGTCATGGTACAATTATAAAAGGTAACAGCAAATCCCAGCTGATTTGATTATAACGTAATACTAGTGTCAATATGAATTTGACAAATTATGTTTTTAAAAATCACCCAACAGGAAAATTGGGAACGCATACAATTTGAAATTGTTCTTTATTAAATGTGCTCCTGTATTCAATTTACTCAATCTGCCTGCTGGGAAAGTTTGAGGAAGCAAATCTTTCTTCAAGGAATAACTCGCTATTCCCAGCATTTTCATATGTGTTACACATATATATGGCAATGGCTCAATTGTAGGAACGATGTGGAAGCGATAGAAATATAAATTTGATAGATTTTCATTCATGTTTTTCAATTTTTATTTTGAGGATTCGAAAATATTTCATTTTCAAAATAAAAATAATTTGATGATAATTTGTTTGTTTGTTTACATTTTTCTGTCAAATGAGTTGACACTAGTAGAACTTACAACAACAAATTTCCATGTGGTTGTTGTATCGTTTTTTGTACAACAACACTTGCTGTTACCTTCTATTATTATACCATGCTATTAGGTTTGGGGCGTATGGTTTACACTACCTACACCCAGTAATACGTATACGCAGGGCGATACCAAATGATTGAATTGAACAAAATTTAAAAGAATATACATAACCCCCATAAAATTTCCCCATACAATACAAAATTCAAACCGACCGCCAATTGAATATTGAGAATCTTGACTTTTACACAGTTGAAGTCATGCATACATTAAAAAAGATTTCCAAGCGCGTCGGTCTTGTGCGCATCTCATCCAATTTGGAAGACCATTTTCCGAGATGTTTTCTTCTACTTGGCCTTTCCATCGGATTCGTCGCCTTCACCTTCTGCGTGAACCACCACCTGGTCGATTTTTATATTCCTTGTTTTTGAATTGCTTTCTCAGACCATAGTAGCATCTGTTGGCCAAAACTATTCTCTTTCGGATTTCAAAGATGATGTTATTAGTTTAGTCTATGACGGTCACGACCTCGAAATCGTAAAATCGTTCCAAGGTCAATTTTCACAGTTGGTCCGAGTCTACTGGACGTTTTGCGCCTTGATTCCATCAGTTTGGTCCTCTCGCCGTTTACTGCCAGACCCAGATTGCTGTTACCGCTCGCAATGTTCGACGCATTATGTCGATGTCGTCGACGTAGGCGAGTAACATATGCTGTTTGGTGTACAGAGTGTCATTTCTGTTCTCATTTGCATCTGATATGATCTTTTCCAGAAAGATATTAAACAGGCCACACGGCAAACTGTCACCTAGTCTGAATCCTCGTTCGGTATAGAAGTGCTCCGATAGGTCCTTTCCGACATTAACTGCTGATTTTGTGCCAGTTAAAGTTATCCTGCATAGTCGTATTAATTTTGCAGGAATTTCAAGCCCAGACAGAGCTTTATACACCTTTGAACAGATAGGGCTGCCGAACGCGGCTTTATAGTCGAATGTGCCAATGTGTTTTTCGTGGGTTTTTTCCCAGGATCTGGCGCAGTGTGAAAATCAGGTCAATTTTGGATTTGCAGGCCAGAAGCCGCATTGATATGGTCCATTAATGTCATTGACCAATAGCTTCAGTCGTTGACACAGCACGGTAGATAGCACCTTATATGCGACGGGAAGAAGAGTTATTCCTCTATAATTAGCACATAACGTCTTGTCTCTTTTTTTGTGCACAGGACACAGGATGCTGAGGTTCCAATTATAGGGTATGAATTCCTCTAGCCAAATTGTACTAATCAGCCGTTGCATGCTCCTGACTAGTTCAGCTGGTAATCCATCGGCACCTACTGCTTTATTGTTCACCAGACGATTAATTGCTACTCTGACCTCATAGTCATGGCGTATCTGAGGTATCTTCTTCACAGCCACTAGTTGATATCAGAAGAATTTCGAAATCATCCTTCCAGATCCTCAACACGCTATCTGTATAGAAGAGCTCCGATATGTCCTTTCCGACTTTAACTGCTCACCTTTTGCCAGTTAAAGTTATCCTGCATAGTCGTATTAATTTTGCAGGAATGTCAAACGCAGACATGCGGAATGCGGCTTTACAGTCGACGAATAGTTGGAATGTGTCCATGTATTACTCGTGGATCTTTTCTAGGAAAATCCAGATTTTCACTCTGGTGGATTTGTAGGCCTGAAGCCATTTGACCACCGGTCTTGAATAGTTCGGCAGAATAGCTCAGCCGACTAATTGATATTCTGACCTCATCATCAATTGATTCTGGGGTATCTTCTTCACAGAAATTATTTGACATAGAAGATTTTCGAAATCCTCCATCCAGATCCTCAACACGTATCTGTATATGCCACCAGGTTTCCATATTCATATCTACTGGAGGATGTGCCTGCAATAAAGCTATCGGTTTGACGTTTTACTCGTTAGTAAAGTTTCCGAACTTCATTCTGACTCCTGTACATCTCGATTTTCTCAGCCTTACGTTTTTATACCCTCTACCATAGTATGGAGGGTATATAATTTTGTTTTTCCGCTTGTAACTCATCGAAATAATCATATCCGACCCTATTAAGTCTGACTGTTGTAATCACACTAGCATCTAAAAAATTTGCATAAGTCTTTTGTCTAGGTCAAGTTCGAAAATTCCCGTTTTGGCATAGCTCCCATATAAGAAAACCCCCAATTTTCGGTATCTTGGGGTTATTGTGCTCGTTATACCCTTCACCACACTGTGGTACAGGTCATATGTTTGTTCGAGATAGACACAAGAATATGCATAGGTCGATTTATATGATTTGGATGAGATTTGGCACCTCATTTGTTTGGCCCAAGGACGAACCCTATTGAAATTGGGAAAAATCGGTTCAGATTTAGATATAGCTCCCATATATATATTTAACCGATTTAATGTAAACGGTCCCTATATAATTTGCACGAAATTTGGTACAGCCTAATCATTTAGGTCAAGAATGATGCCAAGTTTCGATATTCCAGATTTAGGTATAGCTCCCATATATAGTTTCGGTTATGTTGGAGCCCCAAAGTGCTATATATATTTCGTTTTTGGCACAACGTATTGAATTAACTAGAATTCTGCAAGTTTCGAGAAAATCGGTCCAGATTTAGATATAGTCCGATTTCATGTTGGTGCTCCCAAAATTCTATATATGATACGATTTGCACGATCTTTGGCATAACGTATTGAATTGAGCCTAGAATGATGACTGCCAAGTTTCGTGAAAATCGGTCCAGATTTAGATATAGCTCCCATATATATGGGAAATGGTGCCCCAAAGTCCCTATATATAATTCGATTTGCACGAAATTTGGATAACGTACCGAATAGAGCCTAGAATGATGTCTACCAAGTTTCGAGAAAATCGGTCCAGATTTAGATATAGCTCCCTTTTATTATAAATCGATTTAAGGTAATCGACGCACCAAGGAACCAATAGGCTGATAGGAACAAAACGTTCTGAAATTAGTATAACCTAAGCTGTGACAAGTTTGTTTGAAATCGCTTAATATTTGGATAGAGCTTCCATATATATTTTCGCCCGATTTCAAGTAAATTGGACATCAAACTCCTCATGTTAGTCAGATTGACATCAAATTTTGCACAACGTATAAAATTGAGCATAGAATTACTTAGTTGCGTTTTCTAGAAGTACAGACATAGGACAACAGATGACCTATTTATATTTGTTTGAAGTCGATTTACATACTTTTGTCCCATTGTAACAAACGAATGACATGTTTATGGATAGATCTAGGTAGATTCACATTTAGATAAATATCACATATTTTATTTCATCCAATTTCATGTTAATAGTCCTGTTTAATATACACATAGTGGTGAAGGGTATCATATAGTCGGCCCCGTCCGACTTTACTACTTTCCTTACTGGTTTTTCAACAGAATTCGCCGAAAATTTGGTACATTGGGTTCTTATCGGGTATCGTATGTCCCCACTAACAAAAATATTAATATAGGTTGACTTGTGGTAGCCCCCATATAACGGTACCCCCAGTTTTCACTATTTTGGGGGTTTGAGCGTCCGAATTGGTTGTAATTTAGAAAATTGAGTAATTTTTGGGGTAGCAAATCTCTCCACAAAAATTATAAATTTGTGGAGTACCCCATATAAGGGTACCCCACAATTTTCGATATTTTGAGGTTCTTGTACGCGCTTTTCAACCGAATTCGCGGTAATTTAGTATTTTGTTGTCGGAAGTAGTAGCAACTCTCCCTACTAAAAATGATGAATATTCGCCTTTTTTTTAAAAAACAAATTTTACTTTTTTTCCGTAGTTTGGGGTTCTCCCCATATAGGCGTATTCTATCATAGTATGGGGGATATTCGTTTCCCGATATTGTCAGTTGTTATCCTACAAATTATGGAATTATATGACGATTTAGTCATCTGTTGTAATCAATCCGCCTTCTAAGGATATCGTGATAAAAAAGTCGAACCTGAAGGTGATGATATATATCGGCCAGGATGCCTAATCTTCTCAGAAGATGCCTAATCTTCTCAATATAATGATACCATCTGAACGAATGTATTGAGATACAAAAGTAAAATATTGGGTTCGAAATTACGATATATCGGTCATTAATATTGCCTTTTAGACAGAGCCTCATATAACTTTGCTCTATATATTGCAGTAGATTGAGCATTTTATACACATATTCCACTCTACCATGCGTTATCAATATCGGTTCACGTTTTTATAAAAAATACCGATTTAAAATCGCTGAAATGCGTATTTGGTGTACATAATGTTTTACATAAAGCGGTTTGTAGAATGGTCGTTATAGGTCCACTTTTTGTTATAATTCCTTTATTTCAGTATACCCATGGTGGAGGGTATCCGAAGTTTGGCCCGCCCGAACTTAACGTTTTGTTAACTTGTTATTCTTAAAATAAATAATAACTCGTCATGGTCGTTTTGGTTCATACCATGCCAGTTGTTGTTCCGCCTTCCTTTGTACCACAAAATTTATTTAAGAAAAATTAAAGAAAAATATTTATTTTTACAAGGGTTTCTCTGTTTCTTATGCCCTTACAGCACGTGTTTACCTTCAACAGCAATGCCATCAGTACCGCAAATAGTCTCTACAATTTAATGTCATCTTGAGAGCCATTAACTAAACCAACATCAATGAAGAGGAAACTCCTCTTATGAAAAGAAGCAAAAAAACATGGAATGGAATGGACGAAAATTAATGGGAAAAAAATCTAAGAAAACGGAACACAGCGTTCCGTTTTATCAAATAGTGCTAACAATTTGCCCGTTGTCAAGACGTTTGCGAATCGAAAAAATCCCCTTTCTTCAATGAGTCATTCGTCGATTCCGGTATAATCAATGATGTGCAATGAACAGAGAAAATGATGAAGAAAAAAAAAACGAACGGCAAAAGTTCGAAAGCGAACTGAAATTACAATTGCAAAGATGATGCGAAGCAAGCAATAATCACTTTCTTTTCTTAAGGAATACTGGTGAAGAAGTGAAATAAATGATATTGGATTTGTCTGTGATTTTAAACTCAAGAAATATATATTTTGAATTTTTAAGGAATCTCAAAATTTTAAAGATGTTTATAAATAAGGGAGCCTACCCAAGCAAAACGGCCCACGATCCAAAATACAAGCAAATACTTTGAAACGGAATTAACTATTTGGAGCTATACCAAACGTAGACTGAAAATAAGGCTTGGCGATTTTTGTTCTGTCCACTAATCATCCCATTGGGTAATGAGAGTGTGATTTTTCCCACACACCAAAAAAATCCTGTACTCCGTCTGTTGAAGACATTTTCGCCCATAGCCATGTCACATCTCTGCCCTAAAACAAAAAAAAAATAAATTTGATAAAATATTTAATAAATATTCAACAAATTCCTCCTTTTCACACCACACCACCGACATCACGATGGCATATGTTAAACGTTCAAAAGTTTTGTAAATGTCCACATTGGGACATCGCCGAAGTGAGCAACAGCAGCAACACAGCAATGTCCTAGATATACTTTTGGCCATGTTGTATGGTTGCTGTCAAATGTTAGAACCTCTAGGACCATTTGCATTTTAATGGAGAAACAAAAACCTGTGCGCTAATACAACCAACAAAAAAATCGCATTTGCCCTCATGCCATTTTAATCATAAAGTTTTTTCGTTTTATTTTTTTTGTCGGGCGAATGTTTGGCCCTCTGTGGCCAGCTGTTAAAAATCCCCTAAAACTATGCACCACACTTTGATAAAACAGGGGCAAAAAATAAACCTAAAGTCGTGAGACAAAGGCCAGAATGTGAGAGAATGAGAGACTCACAATGACAAAAGTGCAGGTTAACAGTGCAAGGGTATAGGTATCAGTGACGCTGTGTTAACATTAAGTTATGACAATTTTTGGGACAATTTTGAACTTTTGGTCAATTTTTTTTCATACCTTCTACCATTTGTATACCCTCCACCATATAAGGCTGTCATTTCAACTCCTACAAATATTCCCCAAGGACCACATAAAGTATATATATATATATATATATATATTCTTGATCAGGGTAAAATTCTAGCCATGTCCGTCCGTCTGTTGTAATCACCGCTATCTTATGAAGGAATTGAGATAGGGTGCTGAAATTTTGCATAGGGTTGTCTTTTGTCTGCAGGCAGGTCAAGTTCGAAGATGGATGATATATCGGTGCACGTTTAGGCATAGCTCCCATATAAGGGTACCCGCCAAATTTCGGTATTTTGGGGTTCTTGAGCGCGTTTTTCAGCCGAATTCGTTGAAATTTGGTACATTGGGTTCTTATTGGATACTAAATGTCTCCACAAAAAATTATAAGTATAGGTCCATATTTTATGGTAGCCCCCATATAACGGAACCTCCTAATTTTCAGTATTTTGGGGGATTTGGTCGTATTTTTCCACCGAATTGGCTGTAATTTAGTGTTTTGAGTTATTAATAGGTACCAAATCTCTCTACAAAAAATTATGTATATAGGTCAATTTTTTCGGGTAGCCCCCAATTTTCGGTATTTTGGGGTTCTTGAGCGCGTTTTTCAGCCGAATTCGCTGAAATTTGGTACATTGGGTTCTTATTGGGTCCTAAATGTCTCCACAAAAAATTATAAATATAGGTCGACTTTTTCTAGTAGCCCCCATATAACGGTACCTCCCAATTTTCAGTATTTTGGGGGTTTTGATCGTATTTTTCCGCCGAATTAGCTGTAATTTAGTATTTTGAGTTCTTAATAGGTACCAAATCTCTCCACAAAAAAGTATGTATATAGATCCATTTTTTCGGATAGCCCCCATATAAGGGCACCCCCCATTTTCGGTACTTTGGGCTTCTTGAGCGCGTTTTTCAACCGAATTTGCTGCAATTTGGTGTTTTGTAGTCGTATAAGGTAACAAATCTCTCTACAAAAAATTATTAATATTCGCCCCCTTTTTGGGGTAGTCCCCATATAATCCCCTTTTTATATTAAAATATGTATCTGATATGTTCCGCGTTTTGAGTTTGGTTCTAAAACTCTATTGTAATCATTTCACCTGCGGAGGATAGCGAGATAAAAAATTAGAACGTAAGGTTCGATAATTTCAGAAGGAGTAGACCGATATTCCCCATCTTCAAATTTGAATTATAAATTAAAAATTTCTGAAATTTGTATTATGGTTTACATAATCCGTTTTTAGACATGTCGGTATAGGTCCACTTTTTGGTATGTTCCCTATATTTTCATTTCTAGTACCTGTCAGTATACCTATGGTGGAGGGTATCCAAGTTCGGCCCGGCCGAACTTAACGCTTTTTCACTTGTTTTTGCTTTGCATTGAACTTTTGCAAAATATTAAAACTCTATTTTCAATGAATATTAATAGCTGGTTTTTATAATGCAAGCAGCCAACGACAAATGCACAAAATCAAATATGTTATTAATGAATTTGTCATCAAGTCGAACGGAAATAAAATAAGGGAAGAAAGTTTTTGATTAAATTAAAATAATAAAATATTTTGCGCACACAAATTATCTTTTTATAAATAAATTTATTTTATTAATATTCACGAACAGCTGATACAAGTTCAAATGAATCGTGATTGTATTATAACTTCAACAATATGTGACACTTCGCTGCTCCTATCAAAGGCCACAAAAGTAAATCCATAATATGGTATTTTTTACGATGGAATGTGTAACTAACTTAGAATTTTAAAAACGTATAGCATTATTGCTATGAGAAAAAACCGTAACTCAAGAGGCAGTGCATTCCAACATCGAGCAATTATTCCAAATTCGAGGTATGAAAATATTGGGGTTTCTGGAGGAGTGTGTGAAAGAAAATAACATCCTTAATACTCCACGGTAATATATATAGTGAATAAATCTTTTAAAAGAACGTCCAATAAAGCGAGTAACATATTCCGACACGTGATTGTGACTACGTAGATTATAAATAAAGCGTGTTATGGTATTAATAATTCGCTTTAGCTTATTAACATGGAAATCAATGGATCTCGAGTACGCTCCAAGTCCATATAAGAGCAGCAACATTAACAGACCATTTGCCAGTATTAATTTTACACGTTGCGTTAAATATAAATTAAAAGCAAACATTTTACGCAAAGTGTTCTAATCTTTCCCCGCTAAAACAGTTACTGTACAACAATAATTTTGCACTGATATATGAATATATTGAAGGATGAGGAATTATGATTATTAGAATAAAATCCCAAAGCTTTTGGTTTGAAAAAATTTACATTAAAATTATACACAGAATACAGTGCATAAAACGACTTAGATGGATGTTACCCAGTTTCCAACTTTCAACGTGTCTTCTAGATGATCAAACGATTTATAATTAAAATTCACACTATTCACTTCGGTGTTTTTTAAGCCAAATAACATTTTTTTCCAAAGTAAACATGTTTTCACAAACTGAAAAAAAAACAGTAAATTCGGACTGGGCAGACTATATGATACCCTTCACCACTTTGGGTATATTGTTCATGTGTATCCTAACATAAGTCGCCATTTTGAAGGAACATTGACATGAAATTGAACGAACTTAAATATGTGAAATTTATCTATATCTAAACCGACTAAATTTTGTAAATCGATTTAAAGCAAATTTGACACACGCTATTTGGCATGTTGCTCGGTTTAAAATGTAATCTCAATTAGACATCCATTGATTACATGGTGTACATTTGATTACATGATGTACAAAATTCATGCAAATCGAATGATATATAGCGACTTTGGTGTACCAATTACCTAATTTAGTAGGCTGTACCAAATTGCGTGCAAATCGAAAGATATATAGAGACAATTTACATTAAATCGGAAAAAATATATATGGGAGCTATATCTAAATCTGAACCGATTTTCATGAAACTTAGCACAATCATTCTAGACTTATTTCAGTACGCCATGCCAAAATTCGTGCAAATCGAATGATTTTCAGGGACTTTCGATTTTCACGAAACTTAGCACACATCATTCTAGACTTAATTCAGTTCGCTATGCCAAAATCTATCTAAATCTGAATCGATTTTCACGAAACTTATCACACATCATTCTAGACTTAATTCAGTACGCTATGTCGAAATTCGTGTTAATCGAAAAATATATAGGGCTTTGGTGCTACATTAACACAAAATCGGACGAAAATATAAATGACAGCTATATCTTAATCTGAACCGATTATCGCGAAACTTAGCACACATACTTCTAGACTTAATTCAGTGCGCTATGCCAAATTTCGTGGAAATCGAAAGATGAATAGGGACTCTTGCGCACAATGTACATTAAATCGGACGAATATATACATGGGAGCTATATCTAAATCTGAACCGATTTTCACCAATTTCAATAGGTTCCTTGGCCAAATAAATGAGCTGTACCAAACTTCATCCAAATCGGATTATGAATGCGACTTGTACTTAGTTTACAATTTAACATCAACAGACGGACGGACATGCATAAATCGACTCAGAAAGTTATTCTATGCTTATTCTCAAAAGGAACCATGGGTCTATCTCGATTTCTTTTGCCTGTTACAAACATATGCACAAACCATAATACCCTGAACCACAGTGAGGTGAATGAGGGCAATTGTGTGTACAGTACTAATTTGTGTATACAGTCCACATTATTTAAATCGCTTCTTACTCGAATTGTGCGAAGTCTGTCATCAGCATCGCTTTTTTGATTCAGATATTTCCACCTTTATCATTTTCATAAAAACAAATTGGGAATTGGCAACACCTACATGAAGGTGGTTTGTGAACTTAGTAAATATCTGTGGTTTGTATATTTACTAACTCTTTGCTATAATGGCCAATTCTAATCTAAAGCAGTAAGGAAAGTAGTAAATATATGGGAGCTATATCTAAATTTGGACCGATTTTCACGAAACGTAGCACACATCATTCTGAACCCAATTCAGTACCCTATGCCATATTTCGCGCAAATCGAAAGATATATGGGGACTTTGGAGACCGATTTACCTTAAATCGGACGAAAGTATATATGGGAGCTATATCTAAATCTGAAGCGATTTTCTCGAAACTTTGCAGACATTATTCTGGACCTAATTCAGTACTCTGTGCCAAAATTCGTCCAAATCGAAAGATATAGAAGGACTTTTGTGTCCCATTTACCTTAAATCGGACGAAAATATATATGGGAGCTATATCTAAATCTGAACCGATTTTTCCCAATTTCAATAGGGTTCGTCCTTAGGCCAAATAAGTGACTTGTGCCAAATTTCAGCCAAATCGGATTATAAATGCGACCTGTAGTGTGTTTACAATTTAACATCAACAGACAGACGGACGGACCGACGGACTTGCATAAATCGAATGATTCTATGCATATTCTCAAAAAGATGTGTCTATCTCGTTTATTTCTGCCTGTTACAAACATATGCACAAAGACATAATACCCTGTACCACAGTGTGGTGAAGGGTATAAATAGGGGCAATTTGTATGGGGGCTACTGTTTCCCCTCCCCCTATGTTGTATGATTTGTTGCCGTTTTAAAGGTAACAGCACAATGGTTCTCTCATAGAAGTCCTGCTATCTATTTACAAAGAACTCTAGTAGTCGATTTTCACAATTTTGCAATACAAGAAAAATATGATAATCGCCGGACTGCATGGCGCATGTATTAAAACTTCCCAACCAAGCTCCCGAAGTTTCTGGCGAGTCAGTGTAGATGTGTGGGCCAAGCGTTGTATTGGTAGAACACGACACCTCTCCTGTTGGCCAATTCTGGTCGTTTCTGGTAAATTGTAAATGCTTTAAAACAGTTTTATGGTCGATGCTAAGCTCCTGGGCGATGTTACGACTGCTAACAAGCTGGTTAACTTCGATCATTTTTCCGATTTCATCGACATTTTCGACGACCGGCCTACCTGAGCGATGTGCATCTTTAACACCAAAAATTCCTAGGAAACCAAATTCGCACTTAAATGGCTGTTACAGTATCGGAACCTGAAACAACATCTAAAGGTTTAGCCGCTTGGCTTGTATTTTCGCCTTTGTCAAAGAAAAACTGTAAAATGTACCGAATGTTCTCTTTGTTCACTTCCATTTTTAACACCCTGTTACTCTCAACTGAATGCCCCAAACAAAAAACGGCAAAATATTTATACCCTTCACCACACTGTGGTACAGGGTATTATGTCTTTGTGCATATGTTTGTAACAGGCAAAAATAATCGAGATAGACCCATGGTTCCTTTTGAGAATATGCATAGAATCACTTTCTGAGTCGATTTATGCATGTCCGTCCGTCCGTCCGTCTGTCCGTCTGTAGATGTAAAATTGTAAACAAAGTACAGGTCGCATTTATGATCCGAATTGGATGAAATTTGGCACAGCTCATTTGTTTGGCCCAAGGACGAACCCTATTGAAATTGGGAAAAATCGGTTCAGATTTAGATATAGCTCCCATATATATTTTCGTCCGATCTAATGTAAATGGTCCCTATATATCTTTCGATTTGCACGAAAATTGGCACAGCGTAATGAATTAGGTCTAGAATGATGTGTGTAAAATTTCATAAAAATCGGTTCAGATTTAGATATAGCTCCCATATATATCTTCGTCCGATTTAAGGTAAATTGTGTACCAAAGTCCCTATATATCTTTCGATTTGCATGAAATTTGGCACAGCGTAATGAATAAGGTCTAGACTGATGTATGCCAAGTTTCGTGAAAATCGGTTCAGATTTAGATATAGCTCCCATATATATTTTCGCCCGATTTAAGGTAAATGGTGCACTGAAGTCCCTACATATCTTTCGATTTGCACGAAAATTGGCACAGCGTAATGAATTAGGTCTAGAATGATGTGTGTAAAATTTCATAAAAATCGGTTCAGATTTAGATATAGCTCCCATATATATCTTCGTCCGATTTAAGGTAAATGGTGTACCATAGCCCCTATATATCTTTCGATTTGCACGAAATTTGGCACAACGTAATGAATAAGGTCTAGAATGATGTATGCCAAGTTTCGTGAAAATCGGTTCAGATTTAGATATAGCTCCCATATATATCTTCGTCCGATTTAAGGTAAATTGTGTACCAAAGCCCCTATATATCTTTCGATTTCCACGAAATTTGGCACAGCGTAATGAATAAGGTCTAGAATGATGTATGCCAAGTTTCGTGAAAATCGGTTCAGATTTAGATATCGCTCCCATATATATCTTCGTACGATTTAAGGTAAATTGTGTACAAAAGTCCCTATATATCTTTCGATTTGCACGAAATTTGGCACAGCGTAATGAATGAGGTCTAGAATGATGTATGCTAAGTTTCGTGAAAATCGGTTCAGATTCAGATATAGCTTCCATATATATCTTCGTCCGATTTAAGGTAAATGGTGTACCAAAGTCCCTATATACCATTAGATTTGCACGAAAATTGGCACAGCGTAATGAATTAGGTCTAGAATGATGTGTGTAAAATTTCATAAAAATCGGTTCAGATTTAGATATAGCTCCCATATATATCTTCGTCCGATTTAAGGTAAATAGTGTACCAAAGTCCCTATATACCATTCGATTTGCACGAAAATTGGCACAGCGTAATGAATTAGGTCTAGAATGATGTGTGTAAAATTTCATAAAAATCGGTTCAGATTTAGATATAGCTCCCATATATATCTTCGTCCGATTTAAGGTAAATTGTGTACCAAAGCCCCTATATATCTTTCGATTTGCACGAAATTTGGCACAGCGTAATGAATAAGGTCTAGACTGATGTATGCCAAGTTGCGTGAAAATCGGTTCAGATTTAGATATAGCTCCCATATATATCTTCGTCCGATTTAAGGTAAAATGTGTACCAAAGCCCCTATATATCTTTCGATTTGCACGAAATTTGGCACAGCGTAATGAATGAGGTCTAGAATGATGTATGCTAATTTTCGTGAAAATCGGTTCAGATTCAGATATAGCTTCCATATATATTTTCGTCCGATTTAAGGTAAATTGTGTACAAAAGTTCCTATATATCTTTCGATTTGCACGAAATTTGGCATAGCGTACTAAATTAAGTTTAGAATGATGTGTGCAAAGTTTCGTGGCAATCAGTACAAATTTAGATTTAGCTCCCATATATAGCTTCGCCCGATTTTAGGTAAATAGTCCACTAAAGTCCCTGGAAATCTTTTTGTATAGCGTACTGAATTAAGTCTAGAATGATGTGTGCAAAGTTTGTAGGTAGATGTAGCTCCCATATATATTTTGGTTACAAAAGTCCCTATATACATTCGAAATTGACATAGTGTACTGACATTTGAAACTGTAATAATTTGTGCTAAGTTTCATGCAGATTTAGATATAGCTCCCATATATATTTTCGCCCGATTGTAGGTAAATCTTTTCATTTGCACGAATTTTGGCATAGCGTACTGAATTAAGTCTAGAATGATGTTGCAAAGTTTCGTGAAAATCGGTTCAGATTTAGATATTGCTCCCATATATATTTTCGTCCGATTTTATGTAATTGGTGCACCAAAGTCCCTATATATCTTTCGATTTGCACGAATTTTGGTATAGGGTACGTTGGTCAGCTAAGTACTTCGCGTT
>NW_026888359.1:0-9436 GCF_032173495.1 Musca vetustissima
CTTTACAACTTTGGGTATATTTCGAAGATGCATCGTAACAGACGTCGAAATTTTGAAGGACTTTTGAGATGAAATTTAACTAAAGTGAATATGAGATTTAAATAGGGTTCGTCCCTGGGCCAAATAAGTGAGCTGCACCAAATTTCATTCAAATCAGATCATATGTTCGATCTGTACTTTGTTTTCATAAATGGACAGTCGGACGGACATGGACAGTCGGACGACTCAAAAGTGATTCTGTGCATATTCTCAAAAGGAACCTTGGGTCTATCTGGTTTCCTTTTGTCTGTATAAAAATTATAAATATTGGTTTTCTTTCTAGTGTAGTCCCCATATATTGGTACCGCCACACATTATTTTTTTAGGGATTTGGGCAGATACGTTTTTAACCAAAATGTCTTCAATTTTATATTTGGTAGTACCCTACCAATTATTAATATTGGTTCAAGTATCCTCCTAACAAAAAATGTCAATATTGGCGCAACTTTTTCGATATGTTGCAGCATTTTGGTACGTTTTTCAACCGAATTAGCTCTAATTTGATATTTTTGATTCTCATTGGGTAGGCTAGCCATTTTTTATGCTGTACCCACAATTTTCGGTGATTTGGGGAATTCATGCATGTTAATTAACCATAGTGACTCTAATGATGTGTGTATTTGAGATTATCATGGGGTTAAATCTCTGTGATTCTCCCACGTCAGGGTAGCACCTGTATAACGCTCACTATGAGGTATTTTAGGCACAAATATATGAAAGTCTTTAATACGCCAAAAACCAAGAAACATAAAATGCGAACTATATAAATAAACATTATTAAACAATTTATTCAATTTTCAATTATAAACATTCATACGTAGTAGCATAGTTTTAAAAGTTAAATAAATAATCGATGTGCAAACCAATATAGTCGGATGGGACCATACACAACAACAATTCTATATTCCGAACCTCTTTTGACCGAGAGTCATGTTTTTCCGGAGCTCATAAGATTGAAATTTCCTTATTTTACAATGTTGTAGTTACTTTGAGCCACTGAATAATGACCATTCATTATTATGACAGCCATTTGAATTAGTTCGTCAGATCGCTTTCCCCATGGAAAATTGTTGATGTTCGGCTAATAATAGTGGCTTCGAGAGCGACTAGATAACTAAAATTCCGCGAGATTATGGTCATAATTGCGGCATCTGGTGCGACCAGAAAAACAAACTAAATATTAACAGATCACTACCAAAAACAATAGGGTATTCTTTGGCCAGAAGCGGTCCTTCATGCAAAATTTCGCGGTGATCGGTTCATAACTGTGGCCTGTATCGTGTTTACAAATGGGCCGATTTTGTGTACGTTTTCCAAAGTTTAAACCTATTGTGATCTTTGTGTTGAGTTATTTGCTAAGCATTACTCAGGATACAGTATTATGTTCCATGTTATTCAGCGTCCCATATTCGATTTGCATTTGTCTAGTATCACTCCATCATTTGCCACATTATATTTACATAATTGGCAATTTGAGATGAATATTCGACAACACAATATAATTAAAATTATAAATAAAATATTATGTAAATTCAAAAATATTTCTTATATACTTGTCTATTACAATGTAAAACAGTTTGTTGGCAATTTGTGTAATAGCTTTCCTTTAGGTGATAAAATACAAATTGGAAATGGTGTTTGTTTCTTTTGTCTTCTCAACATTTTCATGGCCTATTTATTTTCTAATTTTTGGTTGATGGTTTTTGACGTTTTTCATTTAAAATTTATGAATTTCTTTAAAGCAGATATTACAAAGTCGAAACAAAAAACAATAAGCGTAGACTGTGTAAAGATTGTTGACAAGAATCTAAAACATTTATTTGGAACAACATTTCTATGACAGAATATTAATGAGTGCGTATATTACTGTTTACAGCCTGGGCTCAACATAAAAGATAATAGAAGTTTTGTTGTAAGAAAGTTGCTGAATTTCCTTTATGAAGTGTATTTATTTATGTCGGAAAGTTGTATATGTTTTCTTAGAGGGGTTTTAAATAAATGCCAAATAATGCTCTTTATTAAATAATAAAATTATTAATAAAATTAGACAAGATTCTATTTTATTCCTTTTTTTTTGGTTTTTGGATAATTTATGGATGTTTTATTTGGTATCGCGAAAACCATCCAATCGCCCATGTGACATGTTCCGAGAGTTTTTGAATTCCCATAATTTTTTAAATTCCCATGTTGTGCAAAAAGGTGTGCTCAATTTCGAGCGAAAGTGCGACTCGAAAGCATAGCTGTGTTCAATAAAAAACATATGTTTCATTGGAATTTGCAATTTGTTTACAAACAAAATTAAGAAAAAAATATGGCTGCTGGCTTATTAATTGCCCTGGTTTCTACCAGAAAAAGTCTAATAAAACTGGAACGTTTTAAAATAAGCATTTATGGATATTTTGAGAGAAGTGGGTCCTTTCCTAGCAGGTACCTTTCTGGCTGTTGGTGGGTTTCAGAGGGTAGTGGCAAATGATTTCAATATAAGTGTTGATCGCACAACAATGTGTAAAATATTGTGGAGAGTAATGAAAGTCCTCAAAGACAAAGTGTTTGCAAGCTGTGGACAGCTGCCGACCGAGATACAGCCATGATGCTTTTATTTGGCATATGAGTGCAGCTAGGCAGCATTAACAAAAGAAGAAATGGTACGAAAAAGAGGTTGGCTTCTATGAGACAGTGGTTACGCTTTAGAAACATTTTTTGACGCCCTATAAACAAGTGGAGCATGAATCTTGTCAACATCGATATAATAAAGTGCACACATCTGCAAGAAACATTATTAGAAGGACTATTGGAAATCTTAAAAGTAGATTTTTTATAGATTCTATTTTTATTTTGATCATATGGTGGTTGAGTTGCCAAATTGATCTCAAAAATGTTACGCGCTGTTTTTGATAAAAGGAGAACTTTTTTATTTTCTTTAATTTTACTATAAAAACTAATGTGAATAATGTATTTTTTAAATAAATATCGTAAAAACACGTTAAATATTACGGCAGCGTTCTTTTTCAACTTGTACGTGCTCAGAAAAACACGTACGATCTCATTTCGTTTTCAATCCACAAGGCTATATGTGCTCGAATTATATTCCCAATTTTTTTTTTTTTTTTTGAATTCGGAATGGAGCACATCATATTTGGGAAAATGTTTCACATTCGAGCAAACTCGAAATGCAGCACATGGGCGAATGTTTCTGAGTGATATTAGGGAGCGTATGAATATTAACCATTGTTAGAGATACAATATTACACAACGTATACGACATATAGCCCTTATATTATAACCCTCCCCAAATTCAAAAAAAAGACTTTGTCTTCATATCTGTATCTTCCTAACTAGAAAAAAAAACAATAAATTATAATATCTTTCTCTTTCACAAATTGATTTTTATGCTAATGCCGTTGTCGTAATTTGACTTTGTGTATTCTGTTCAGAATATTTAAATAGACCTTGGATTATATAGTAACAAATCATTTACATCATCTACTGGTTTCGTTTCAAAACTTCAACATAACGTGGCCTATTCCAAAGGATATGTTAACAGCCGCAGATAAATATCTTTAAGGTGGCCTACCATATTTATGAATCTCGTTGAACTTTTACACTTGAAATAAATATCCTAAGATGGCAACAAAAGGAAAGTAAATACCAAAAACTGCCCAAAGAGACCTTTGTGCTGCCTGATGTTGTTAAGAGTCATATCAGGTGTGTTATTTGAATAAATTAAATAAGAATAACGTATTTTGGAGCACATGGGAAATATGAAGTGTATATTTAGAGAAGTGGCAAGAGCAGAGTGTTTGAAAGATAATTAATAGGAATATAATTTTGCTAAGGTCTGTTGCTTGTTGAGGTGTATGTTGTTATTGTTATAAGACCCATTGAAAAAGTTAACTAATCAACAGGAAAATCCGAAAATAAAACGGTTGTGATTTTAAAATTCGGCCGTTTTGAGACCAAATTGACAACGGTTCCTATATTCCGAGCATTTTCCCGATACACTCCACTTAAATTACTTCGGTTCATGAACGTCGATGTGTTGCCCCAAGAGCATATCCTAATATGATACTTTACAAGTGTTCCTGTGAAAGTGGTGTGCATTGGCATCACAGTCCAGGGCCAGGCCCCAAAGGCGACTCATTTCCTCCGGAAATAATCCTGGTTGACTGGCCGCCTTGAAAGGTAGGTAGTCCGAGGAAAGGATGAGAAGTTTCCTATATTATCTCTGCGTGTTTATGCCCTTCACCAAACTGTAGTACAGGCTATTATGTCTTTGTGCATATGTTTGTAACAGGCAAACGGAAAAGAGAGTTTCTGTCCCAGTCCGATTTTCTACTTTCCTTACTGGTTTTTTACTGTCACTGAAATTTGAAAAGGTATAAAATTTTATAGGTTCTTTCCACTACTAGAGACAGTGAAAACCGTGTAGTTGTTGCAATTCAGTCCTGTCACCATATCCTTTACAGTTCCTGAACGAGAGTGATGTCGATCCTGGAGGAGCAGTTCAGCAGCTAATACCTTACAAGTGTGCCGGTTAATCTGCATTACTTTTAGTGCTTGCTATTGATCACTGTTAGCTTCACAGGGCAACGGCGAAAGTGTTAAAAAACCCGTAAAACACTTCGCCCTTGTTCTTCTTCAAAAAGATCTCTCCGTCAGTGGCTTTGGCAATCTTTGTGACAAGATCTCCGATTTAATCGAAATGATTGGTCGAATCGTGTACTCATTTGAATACCGTCTTTCTTCTTTTAAGCCAGCCTCAGTGTTTCTTCCAGTCCCGCCAGCTTACTACCTTCGCAAAGCAATTACATTTCTCTATTCTCCTATGTTAATGTTGATCTTGTTCACATGTTCATATCAATTAATCTTTTGGAAAATATTAATCTACGAACATTCAAAATAACTCAAACAAAACCTTTCGATAACATGTGTGTATCAGTTAAAATTTTTCATATGTATATGTATGCATGTCATAACGTAAATGACTTTCTGATGTCTGTCTGCCCGTCATAACATTTGGAAAAAGATAATTTTTTGTGTTATTAAAAATATGGTACTTTTCCTCTGCCACATCTGATGTTTCCTGACATTTTTCGTGCGTTGTATCAAAACAAAATTCATATCAACTGTTTTGATTTTTAACATCCATTATCCTTGTGCATATGTTTGTGTATATTTATGTGGTATAGTATTATCCGCAACATTCAGGGTTTTTGGTTTTCGTTATTTCTTTTTTCATGTCCTTGGCTTTCCGAGATTGAGAAAAAGATTTGTTTATTATTTATTACAAATTCGTTTATTTTAGTATTGCTCTTATAAAAAGTAGCTGAAGAAAGATGAAATGCTAAAAGTAGAAGCTCCACCAATAATAAAATATCATACGCAAAATTTAAATATCTGACAGAAGATTTATTTATGTGTATAAGGTTCCATTATGTTGCTGACGTCATTGTTGTTTTTGCTTTGATTTATATGCGGAAATTGGTTTGAGGTTTTAATTTAAATCTGTCTCGGCTTTATTCACGACCATTTTTCATTTCGTATTTTTATTTTAAAGAGTCTGGAATTTTATTTAGGAAATATATATGATATTTATTTAAATTTGTAAATTTAATAATTGTTTTCTGGTGAAGAAAACTTTAATACCTTTATCTTACATATTTTTTGCAATTGATGTTTACAGGGTACCCTCAATGAAAGTGGTCTTTTATTAAACTATGACAAATAATGTTTGTTTATGTGAGCAGATACTATACATCCAGATTCAGATGGATAGCATTTCACTTAATTTGCGATACCGATACTAGTTTTTTTGTACAATGTTTATTTTTGTGGGTTGCCCTGTATTTTGTCTTTTTTCATTGATTATTTCTTATGAAAAGCAATTTTGCAATAAATTTCAAATATGCAAAACTTTGCTTAAAACTATTTAGATTATCATTGTGGTTTACATAATTGCATTTGTAATATGTTTTACTCATGACTTCCAATCAATTTGATATTCCTGTTATTTGTTTATGAAGAAATCAAGGAAAATGAAGTGTCATTATTACAACAGCATAAAATGAAATTTCTGATTAAAATATATTAGATTTAATATTACAAACAACATTTAAAAATTTATGTTATGTTATTTATACTATACTAATTTGAAGGAATGACCCTATATATATATTTCTGAATCGGTTTCAAATTGTCTGAAACGTGACATATACCATTTGGGATCTTAAAGTGGGATCTCTCCAAAAAATTGAAAGCCGGAGGGTGTTCTAATTCGTGTGATACTATCACATTGGGGCTAATATTAAAACTTTTGTACAAATTATACAAGAAATATCGCTTAGGGAATCTGATTTATATGGAATATTTTCGGGATATTTTTGTTTTGTAAATATCATACTTGCTTTTATACCCTACACAACTATGTTATCATGGTATAATAGCTTTGTGCAGCCCCAAAAGTTTGTAATGCCGTGAAATATTGGTCCTAGACTCACCTTTAAGTATACCGATCATATCTCGACTTGCTGAGTCGGTCTAGACATGTGTGTCCGTCCGTTCGTCCGTCCGTACAGGCCACAGTTATGGACCAAACTTTACCAAATTTTGCATGTAGGATGGGTTCTGGCCAATGAAGACCAATATTGTTTTTGGAAAAGATCGGCTAATATTTAGGGGATGAAATGGACCAAAAACTTTATTTTTGTCGGTTTTTCTGGTCGCTCCATGGTGGCGTAGGGGATGATAGATACCAAGCAACGGCTCTGATTGGATTTAACGTGGCGAAGTCCAGGCCTATCTTCGTCCCTCTTTCATCTCAATTGTAGACACTGACCTCCCCGCGGTGCCGCCTGGGGAGCTATTCTCATCACCCGATGAAATAGTGAGCTAATATGTGCCGCGAGTTTACCCATAAGAACTATAAAAAAATGGGTTAAGGCGTCGGGTTAGTTGCCCACTCTCGGAAAACCCAACCTACTATGAAAAAGCTAAGAAAAAGAAAACCAAACCCCCCTGATGTTGACGACCCCCGCAAACGTATAAAGGACCGCGATCTGTGAATCTGCACTTGGAATGTGCGCACGTTGTGCAGAACAGGCGCAGTGTTCGCTTTGGTGGATGTACTCAAGAAGTACAATTAAGCCCTGTATTATAGCTGCCATGAAACGAGACATGAATTTGGCTGCGGATTTATGGTTAACAGAAGAATAAAAGACCTTGTCTCCAGATTCACTCCAGTAGATGAGCGAATTGCTATAATCCGTATAAAAGCGAAGTTCTTTTACATCAGTCTAATTCGGACCAACTATGGAACTTGAGAACTACAGCTTCGAGGTAGTTAAAGACTTTATATACCTTGGTACCGCCATAAATAAAACGAATGACATCAGTTTTGAAATTCGGGGAAGGCTTGTGATGGCCAACAGATGCTACTATGTTATAAGTAAGCAGTTTAGAAACAAGGCCACCTCCCGCCAGACCAAACTCACACTTTACAAGACGCTGATACTACCCGTGCTATTATATGGATCAGAAGCATGGGTACTTGTGCAAGCAGATGAGGCAGCTCTTGGGTGTTTGAGAGAAAAATTCTCCGAAAGATCTACATACCGATCTGCGTCGACGGTGAATATCGGCATCGAATGAACCACGAGCTTTACAATTCTTATGCGGACTTCGATATAGTCAGTCGTATTGAGCTGCAGCGACTACGGTGGCTAGGCCATGTTGTGCGGATGAATGAAAATGCCCCAGCTCAAAAGGCATATAAAAATGAGCCTACTGATGGTTCCCGTAGCTCAAAAGGCATATATATCAAAGGGATATATTTTGTTAAATGTTTCAAACGAACAAGGACAGGAGCTTCCATTCCCAAGGGGAATTTTTCAAATCTTGATGTAAAGTGTAAAATCAATGATGGGATCCAATGACATAACCGTATAGTCATTGGTAAAAAATACGATATATATGCCGCCCCGCAGTTATGGAATATCAGGAAGGTATTTTACTCGACTTATACTTCTGTCCCTCAGTTATGTATACGATTGTCGTCCGATTGGCGTCCACACATCCGCAGTTGGTCACTTTATTCTAGTTGAGTGTTTCGATAGGTCAGAGGGAATATTGGGTTGATCGGTCTATTCTGGTTCTGTTCTCTTCTAATATGTGTGGAAATGGCGGCCAATGCTGTAATACAATGTACAATAAAATTTGTAGCGCCTCAGACTTCAAAAACTATATTGAAGCAGCGGCTGCTTAAGCATTATTGGATATTCGTTCCGCGACAATGCTCTTTTCCATTACAGCTGATTGAATTTAATTTTTAATTGTATATTTTAATTCATTTCCAAAATTACAATTCTTTGAAATTCCTCAAGTGCCACTGAATTCAGTTAATTAATCTATGTACCATAATTAGGTTGCCTAAAATGCCTAAAGTGTTATGTGTCAATTATTTTAATAAACTAAAGACATTTTACACGCCTCATAAAATTTAATTGTAAATTAATTAAAATAGACCTTACATGCTTAGGCAGTGGCAACCGCAACACGAAAAGGCTTATCACAATCATAATAATTAAACGTCATTATCAAAATTACTATCTTGAATATGCATTCTCAAAAATCTCTCACCCCTCTAGAGATAAATTCTCTTGTTAAAATTTGCAATAAATAGTTGAGTGCGTATCAAAGGATGGTTAATTCAAGAAATTATTACTGTTCAACATAAGCCGATTAAAATTATGAAGAGCCAGATTTCATCTTAAATACATAACTAAATGTTGTGGATTCATGTAAAGGTTATTTTCAGGTTAATAAAATAGTTAAATTGGAATTTGTCGGTAAGTCTGCTGTAAATTAATTTAATTAATTTGCAAATATAGATATTAGTATTTGGTCATATTGTTGTATATTTATTTAAATCGATCTATGTCTATATATAGATCTCATATATAATTTTGCTCGATTGAATACAAATGGTGCACCAAAGACCCCAAGTCTGCCCGATTGACATGGAATTTTGAACAGATTTCAGCATTATATGTATATGGGTTGATCTAAATTCCTTCAAATACATAAACCACATATTTAATTTCGACCGATTCTGATAATGTACGTAGTAATAACTTTATATCATCTGTCCTGAAATCTCTTTTGCATCATTACCATAAATTCTCATACTACAAATTACCTGATTGTCTGCTACCTACCTGTAGCATAAATAAGCAGATTATCACCTAAAAACCCAATTGTGATTACACAAACCAACCAATCGGCCACCAACATCCGTAATAGCAGCATAGCATTCTGTCCCCATAGAGACCCACTGACATATGAATATTTATGGCTTTTATATGCTGCCGGTCAAATTGTCAGCCATTGAATGATGCTGCTG
>NW_026888360.1:0-9592 GCF_032173495.1 Musca vetustissima
TTACAGTTGCAAAAAACAAAAAAAAAACCTATGTTACACCCATGCAACGGTAACGGTTGCTCAATTCGGTCCATACATAATTTTGCTCGTTTTTATACAAATGGTACACCAAAGAATCCAAGTCTACCCGTTTGACATGCAATTTTTCATTGATTTCAGAATGGTATGCATATGGGGTTTTTTTAATTGTCTCATGTATATGTATAGATCACATATTTAATTTCGCCCGATTCCATATCAATTGTCCTATATATCTACAGGATATTGTATATATTATTATAGTTGGCTCCGTCCGGAAATTCTATATAAAACTGTAGTTTTAATTTCTCTAAAGGTACATGACCTATTGTTTCATCCATCTCAAAAATGCATTTATTCATATAGGCTAAAATAATTACCCATTTCGTATTACAAAATGAAATTCAATTCATTACATAGCAATTTTATTATCGTAAAAATCCAATTAAATTCCAACTTAGTTGATTAATTATAAAACAGGTACATGTACATACAGGACGTATGTAGTAATATAAAATTCAATGCAAATCCATATTATGTACTGATTTTCAATTACATACATTTACACAACCCTCTACTTCTACGAGCCATACATATTTTCCACACACTACACCTCTGGGCACACACAACATTTCAACAATTTTTGGTTTTGCAATCCATAGTCTGGACTTCATTAACTTTTGCCCTGGCGAAAACCACAAAATCGAAATACAAAATTTACATTAGATAAACAATTTAATTTGCATTATTATTGGCATATTACTGAATTTATGTACATGATGTAGTTGTCTCAATTGGCTGATCGGTTGAGGTATACATAGGATTGGATATCAATGGTAAACTTATTTTCCAATATTTTATTCATAACAATTGGAAATTTCTTCCAACAAAAGCGGTCGGTATGTGTCCAGAATTGAGATATGAGCATGTGTATGATATGCAATAATTTAAATTTATATTCATATAGTCTACGAAATTTCCAATGATGAGTAATAAGAGGATTTACATTAGCCAATATTCAATCTTAAAAAAAAATAATTGAAATTTTTCAATTTTAATTATTCTTTAAAATTTTACTCCAAAATCTGTAGTTTTTTGGAATAATGTTTATTCCGTTGGAATATGGCTGGCGATAGTTGCATGTATTATCTGACATCGTTTGGGTGCTGATTTTCCTCCCACACAAATACAGACGTGCCGTGTATGTCCAATTTACAAGGCATATATGTATGTCAGTTTATGTTTGTCGTCCACATATACATATCTGTAATTATTCAATTGCCATGTAATGATGTTGAATAATTTCATTGTCGGTTATCTATCAAATTTTCAATTTGAATATTGAATTTATGCGTATGTGTGTGTTATTCAGTTCTTCTTCTTCATGTTCTTTGTCTTGATGTCCATTTGTCGATGTTACTTCAATGTAGCTTTAGGTCAATAACATGTAAATCGCTTGGATTTGAATTATGAATCGATTTTTAAGGTATTTAAGCATTGTAAGCGACTAAAGTCAGCAATGAAGCTATTATGAAATTTGAAAAAATTGTGGTCTCTATATTTCATATGATTTGAAAAAAGAACTAAAAACTTCGTTTAGTTTAGCCGTCCACCATAAAGCGACATTCAACGAGGAGAAAATAAGAAAGCAAACTAAAAACTCTTAGTTTTGAAAAATGGGCTACGATATTTAACATACCGAAAATAACGTGTGACGGTGAAAAACCATGACACTTAATGCAAAACCAAATCTAGCCATATTTTCCCCCTCGGGATAGACCTTAGCATAGACCAGTTGTTTCCCAACAATCGATACATATATCTGACTATACCTTACATTTGGAATCTTAGGAATATGTCTTGAATATACCCAAAGTTGTTACCGGTATCATATAGTCGGCACGTCGAACTTTTAAATTTCCTTACTGGTTTACTGGTGACACTTTTGAAGCAGAAAGGGCAGGTCTGATTAAGCAGGTCTAATTTTATTTGGTTTTATCTTGTTTATATATCTCCCTAATCGCTTTCCTTTGGGAAAAAGAAACCAGTAAAGAAAGTAGTAAAGGCGGGCTGGGCCGAATATATGATACCCTTCACCATTTTGGGTATATTCTACATATATATGCAAACAATTGCATGTCAATATTCCTTCGGGGGAAATTGAAAATATGTGAACTTTATATGTAAGTGAACCGACTAACCCCAATCCATACATATGCCTTTCTACAACCTATGCAAAATTTCACATCATTCGGACAGATACATTTTACAAAATTATGA
Organism: Musca vetustissima; assembly: GCF_032173495.1. Taxonomy (NCBI): domain Eukaryota; kingdom Metazoa; phylum Arthropoda; class Insecta; order Diptera; family Muscidae; genus Musca; species Musca vetustissima. The sequence goes on from NW_026888360.1 coordinate 2,299, forward strand.
CAAATATTGAGTGTTTAGTGCACAGTTTAAATATGGGAGCTATGTCTAAATCATTCTACACCTATTTCAGTAGGCTGTGCCAAATTTCGTGCGAATGACCTTAAATCGGACAAAATTATATATGAGAGCTATATCTAAAACTGTACCGATTTTCACGAAACTTTACACACATCATACCACACTCAATTCAGTACGCTATGCTAAATTTCGTCCAAATCGAAAGATATATAAGGACTTTGATGAACCATTTACATTAAATCGGACGAAAATATATATGGGAGCTATATCTAAATCTGGGCCGATTTTCACGAAACTTAGCACACATCATTCTAGATCTAATTCAGTACGCTGTGCCAAATTTCGTGCAAATCGAAAGATATATAGGGACTTTGGTACACCATTTACATTAAATCGGACGAAAATATATATGGGAGCTAAATCCGGACCAATTTTCAGGAAACTTAACACACATCATTCTAGACCGTGATTCTAGACCATTCGTGTAAATCGAAAAATACGTGGGGACGTTGGTACATCATTTACATGAAATCGGACGAAAATATATATGGGAGCTATATCTAAATACTAACCGATTTTTTCAAATTTCAATAGGGTTCGACCTTGTTCCAAATAAGTGACCTATGCCAAGTTTCATCCAATTCGGATCATAAATGCGACCTGTACTTTGTTTACAATTAAACATGGACAGACGGACGGACGGACATGCATAAATCGACTTAAAAAGTGATTCTATGCATATTCTCAAAATGAACCATGTGTCTATCTCGTTTCCTTTTGCCTGTTACAAACATATGCACAAAGACATAATACCCTGTAGCACAGTGTGGTGAAGGGTATAAAAAGTCAACGAAGGTCATGTAATTTAGAATTTCGATAATTCTGTGCATTTTTGAAGACTTGCTTCTGACAACCGTTGTTGACGATGTTGTGCAGCAACTTTGACGTTTTTATACCCTCATCCCTATGGTTAACAAGGGTACATACACTTTGATGCGATAAAAATGTTCTTCATAGAAATATTTGTTTTCGACCCCATCTTTCTTTGGACCGAATGCGTTTCAGACAATTTGGAGTCGATTTACAAATGTCCGTCCGTCTGTTTGGCCGCTCGTAGGGAGTAACCGTTTTCATCCAAACTTTGCACATTACAATATTTTTTTAACTTAAATCAATTTCAAATATGGAAAATATCAGCCCACTTCTTCTTGTACCTCCCCTACAAAATTATCAACTTTTTATTGAAAATTAATTCAAATTCATTTGTACGATAAAAATATGTAACATAGTAGCGTATTACTATTGTCGTTAGTCATACGCCACATAGTTAGATAATATCAATGTTTCCTGTTCAAAAGTTAATATTTCCCAGTGTTTAAACCAACTAGAATCCTCCAGAAGACATTCTGTCCATAGAAGACACCTAGTAGAACTTTACTTATAGAAAGGTTTGGCTTAATGAAAAATTCTAGGACTTATGTTCATAGAAGACTTCTAAAAGTTATACGGAAGATTTATAGAAGGTCTATTCTCAAAGAAGTCCTGTGAAAGGTATGCTGCCTATAAGAAACATATGGAAACTCTTGTGTATATAGATGAAGGTATTCTGTTAAAGTTCTTGGTTTACAAAAAAAAATCTAGATGGTCTTTTATTCATTGGAGACTTCACGAAGTACTACGACATTATTCTAGAAGGTATTTTCTCAGAAAGTTATCTGCCTATAGGAGACCTATTAAAGGCATTCTGTGTATAGATGACCTGAAGACATGAGATCTACTGTCTATAGAAATCTTTGTAGAAGTATTCTAAAAAGTTTTCTCCCTATAAAATTCCTTTAGACGATATTTTTCTGACTATTGAAGAGTTATGGATTGGCTTCTCTTTTTAGGGGACCTCTCTTTTTAGGGACCTCTTTATAGAAGAAATATCGAAGGCTTTCTGTCCGCTATTAGAGACCTGAATATGGCCTTACGTTTACAAACAACACTTGAAAGATCTTTTGAGAATCTGTGTGTTTTAAGAGGACCTGTGGAAGGTCATTTATTTATAGAAGAAATATCGAAGGCTTTCTGTCCGTTTTTGGAGATCTGCAGATGGCTTTATGTAGAAAAAGAAAAGATGTAGAAAATAGTTCCACTCTTTCTGGTACCTCCTCTACAAAATGTTAAACCCTTTACTTAATATTAATTTTATGATATCATGCGAGCAGAGCATTTGACTTGAATCAAACATTGTACAATCTAGTACTTTAACAAAACATGGCTAATGTTAGAAGATGGGACTTATCCGTCCCCTCCTTCTAGTACCTTCCCCTAAAAGCGTAACCTTTTTGAAAATTTGATAAACCAATAATTTTAGTATGGATTTGATACAAATATGAGCACATTGTAAAATTTGTTTTTAAAATTAAATCAAGTTCTAAGATGGAGGCCCTCGGTTCATTCTCTTTGGTGCCTCCCACACAAAATTGTCAATATCTAGCTAATAACTCTATTTAGCCAGTAATGAAAGTAGTAAAGTCGGACTGGGTCGACTATATGATACCCTTCATCACTTTGGGTTTATTGTACATATGTATCCTAACAACTGCATGTCTATGTTCCCTCTTTCTCCAACCTATCCTAACTTTAATTTCATTCGAGCAGATTTAGAGCCGTCTGCGTAACATGGGGAAAATTTAGGGAAAACGATTTATAGCAAAATTGATACACGCTATTTGGTACGCCGCGCTGTTAAAAATATAATATATATGTGGGAGCTATATCTAAATCTGAACCTATTTTCACGAAAATTAACACACATCCTTCTAGACTTAATTCAGTACGCTATGCCAAATTGTGTGCAAATCGAAGGATATATATAGGGACCTTGGTGCACCATTTACATAAAATCGGACGAAAATATATATGGGAGATATGTGGAAATATAAACCGATTTTCCCGAAACTCACCACTCATCATCTAGACTCAATTCAGTACGCTATGCCAATTTCGAGAGAGCTATATCTAAATCTCAACCGATTTCAACGATATTTAACACACATCATTTTAGACTTTATTCTGTACGCTGTGCCAAATTTCGTGCAAATCGAAGGATATATGGGGACGTTGGTGCATCATTTACATAAAATCGGACGAACATATATATGGGAGCTATATCGAAATCTCGACCGATTTTCCCGAAACTCACCACTCATATTCTAGACTTAATTTAGTTCGCTAAGACAAATTTTGTACAAATCGAAGTATATAAAGGGACTTTGGTGCACTTATTTACCTCGAAGGATATATAGAGGTACACCATTTACCTTAAATCAGACGAAAATATATATGGGAGCTATATCCAAAACTGGACCGATTTTCACAAAATTTAACACACATCATTCTAGATCTAATACATTACGCTGTGCCAAATTTCGCGCAAATCAAAAGATAAATAGGGGCTTTGGTACACCATTTACTTTAAATCGGACGAAAATATATATGTGAGCTATATCCAAATCTGAATTTTGCGATTTGAACTTAATATTTTATCTATAACTATAGTGTTGGAAGATGGGTCTTATCGGTCCTTTTAGATTTATAAAGGGTCCAAATTTCATTTTTTTCTAAGTCTCATATAAAGCGAACCGAATTTCCAATTTCACGTAACTTTTCAGATCAGAATATATTACACTAGCCTGTATCGAATTCAAGTATTATTGTATGCAAAATTTGAATTTAATGGAAGACTCTATTCGCATGATCTTTACCAGAAAGTAGATTCAAGTTAAAAAAATATTACAATGTTTGAAATTTTGATCAAAAAGCAGCATGATAAGCAGGCGAACGGAGGGACATATACCAATTTCCATTCAACTTGACCTGCATATATTCCATAATATGACAATTTTCTTACGCGTAAACTATCACAAATTTCTACATTTTATACATTTGTACCAATCTCCAAGCAATTCAGATTACGCGCTTTGGTTACCAATATATACCCCTGGCTTTCTAATGATAATAACGGTTGAACTTTCATCTCTGTCACTTGTTATTCCTTTGAATTCTCTGCTCGCTGCCATATAAACTAATGTCATAACATTTCTTACATATGTCGTCGTCGGCATGAATGTCATCATCATTAGCATTACCCGAAAATATTTTATGGCATATCATTACAATGACGCTGTTCCACTTACGAGAAAAAATCTCCGCTATTCGTTTAATTGAAATATTTTCTTTAATGAGGGTTAAGTTTCGAGGTTAAGACACAGCAATAGAAACATTTCAATTGTAGTGTGTAGTGGAAAATATCTAATTTCTCTTAAAACGGTGGTGTGCTTAACCGCTAATGAAGGCCTAATAATCGTTAAACCCTTTTTCCTTAATTTCCATTAAGCTTTAACCTCTTCCTTTCGCACATATGCTTGAAAATATTTAGGTTTTATGGTTTTCATATGTTTAGAGGAATTAACATTAGAAATGTCAGGTTAAGTGAGGCGCAGAAATCGTTAAATATTTAAAAGTTTTATGTTGGTTCGTTAATTGTAAGACATTTTTCGCCGACAAATTTTAATTGCAGCACATCAAAGAAAATTGAAACGATTAGTATGCGAATCCTTATGTTAGTTTGCAATAAATTTTGATGGATTTTATTTTTATGTTTGGAAATGTCATTATGCCAAAATTTTCTATAAATATCCTTTCCATCATGTGCAGTAAATACGTATTGGCTGTATGAACTGTATTGCTCCACAGATATTGCTGGAAGGTGGTCGCAGTGGTTGAAAGTGCCCCGTCAACTCGATTATTCAGAAATATGCCGATGATGAATTCTGGGAAGCAACTATTGGACCCTAACATGGATACAAATTCTAATATCCTCCAGAACTAAGGTTCAACTTAATCAAAAAAAACTATATTTTCTAATCCACTTTGATCGTAAAAACTATACACGCAAAGTTTTTATAACCTACACAACTATGTTGTCAGGGTATTATAGCTTTGTGCAGCCCCACAGGTTTGTAACGCTTCGATATATTGATCCTAGACCCACCTTTAAGTATACCGATCGTCATATCTCGACTAGCTGAGTCGATCTAGAAAAGTGTGTCCGTCCGTCCGTCAGTCCATTATAATTTGTAAACACGATACAGACCACAGTTATGGACCAATCTTCACGAAGTTTTGCATGTAGGGTGGGTTCTGGCCATAAAAGACCTCTATTGTTTTTGTTAAAGATCGGCTAATATTTAGGGGATGAAATGGACCAAAAACTTTATTTTTGTCGGTTTTTCTGGTCGCTCTAGAGGCCGCTATTATGGTCCAAACATCGCGAATTTTTGCATGGAGAATAGGATCGGGCCAAAGAATAAGCATGCCTGTTTTGATAAAGATCGGTCAATATTTAGCGGGCCAAATAGACCCTGACTTTTGTGGGAAAAATTACAACATTTTTATTCTATGGCGTATATGTTTGCCCCTGAAGAACCTAGACCCAAAAGGTGATAATGTGTTCAAGAGGAGTGGTTGACCTTTAAATCGATACCAATTATATGGTCGTACTCAGATGTGGGAGTTACACTTAAATATTTACAGTTGCTTACGTATTCAGACAACATTTAGTAACCCAAAACCACATTAGAGGGCGGAAATATAGCTCTGATAGCTTTGAAAATTTCAATGAGATTCCAGTTATGGTCAAGGACAACGCCTATAATTTTCGTCGATGATCAGATAATAATTTTGGGATGAAGTGGACCGAAAACTTAACCTTTTGTGTTATTTATTTGCATATTGTTTTTTTTTGAGTCCATCTATAGGCCAGCATTGAAAGCCCATCATCATAACATAACTCACCGTAAAGAGAATCTGGACAAGTACAGCCCTCGTCTACTGAATATTTGTAATATTTGTTGATCCTTAGTCGGGTTTCAAGAGGTTGCCAATAATGCAAAGTTAGATTTTCGTGGAAGTTGTGTAGGGTAATATATGGTCGGCCCCATCCGACTATACTGCACCGTTCACTGGTTTTTAATAAATTGTTTGTCCGAAATCTGATATTTTCAGATTCAGACTTCATTAAACCGGTCGACTCCTGTTTTAATGCTAAAAATCCTTTAAATTAATAACTTTTTGTGTGAATTGATTGATTTGTTTTTTCCATGGCTAGAAGTACTATTAATTTCTTGGACGAATTTTTAAGTCCTATGTGTTGCAGACCTCTCATTTTAATTAGAAAAGATTTAAAAATATGAACGTTTTTCAAAAAATGTTACGATTCGTTCATGAATCACGAAACAAATGTTAGCATGAAATATTCCAATATCCGACTTTTGAATTCAATTTGCCTTTCTTAACAAAGTTTTGGTTTATGCTCAAAAGTTTCGATCCCGATAATAACTTGCATTTCATACATATATGTAGTTCTTTACATAAACTTTATCAATAGCTGCCATGACATATCTGCCACCAATTAAAATAGATTATCAACTTTACACAACTAGCCATTTTGCGACTTAAAGAAAACCCTTTTTTTTGGGGTAGGGGCGAAAGTTTTCTCAATATCATCCACAAATATTACATTGCAGTTTTTTGCAGCCAACAAACAAACTAACAACCGAGGAAAGGCAATCAATTATAAAAGTTTTAACCCCAAACATATTTGAATAGAAAACGAAAACTTATACACGAGTGAAATGATTTGCGGTAAAGGGCGATAAAAATAATAACAAGTGAAAAAGTGATAAGTTCGGCCGGACCGAACTTTGTATACCCTCCACCATAGTTATACTGACAGATACATGCAATGAAAATATAGGGAACATACCAAAAACTTGGGCATATACCGATAATTCTACAAACCGATTTATGTAAACCATTATGTACACAAAATACAAATTTTAGCAATTTTTAATAGGGATTTTTCCTAAAATTTGTAAGATCCAAAAAGTGGACTGATACTTATAACGCATGGTAGAATATAAAATCCTCAAACTACTGTAATTTAGATTACAAAGTTATATGATAGTAGTGAGTATTTGGGGATATGATTATATGAGGGCTATGCCTAATTAATGGCCGGTATATGCCAATTTTGAACCCAATATTTTAATTGTTTATCTCAATTCTTTTCTCCAGGAAATAAATCACGAAACAAATCAGATAACTATTTTAATATTAACCAGTAAGGACGGGCCCGACTATATGATACCCTTCACCACTATGGGTATATTAAACAGGACTATTAACATGAAATTGGATGAAATAAAATATGTGATATTTATCTAAC
>NW_026888361.1:0-9569 GCF_032173495.1 Musca vetustissima
TTATTAAAGAAATATTTTTCAAGGGCCAACTGAGGCGTGGATTTATTAAAGAATATTTTTCAAGGGCCAACTGAGGCGTGGATTTATTAAAGAAATATTTTTCAAGGGCCAACTGAGGCGTGGATTTATTAAAGAATATTTTTCAAGGGCCAACTGAGGCGTGGATTTATTAAAGAATATTTTTCAAGGGCCAACTGAGGCGTGGATTTATTAAAGAATATTTTTCAAGGGCCAACTGAGGCGTGGATTTATTAAAGAATATTTTTCAAGGGCCAACTGAGGCGTGGATTTATTAAAGAATATTTTTCAAGGGCCAACTGAGGCGTGGATTTATTAAAGAATATTTTTCAAGGGCCAACTGAGGCGTGGATTTATTAAAGAATATTTTTCAAGGGCCAACTGAGGCGTGGATTTATTAAAGAATATTTTTCAAGGGCCAACTGAGGCGTGGATTTATTAAAGAATATTTTTCAAGGGCCTGAGGCGTGGATTTATTAAAGAATATTTTTCAAGGGAGGCGTGGATTTATTAAAGAATATTTTTCAAGGGCCAACTGAGGCGTGGATTTATTAAAGAATATTTTTCAAGGGCCAACTGAGGCGTGGATTTATTAAAGAATATTTTTCAAGGGCCAACTGAGGTGTGGATTTAATTAAAGAATGTGTGTGGCTGTGTTGCGTATAACGTTTTGTGCGTTATCTTTAGTGTCACAGCATTTGCTGCTTTGAACGCATGGCTAGCTAACCATGCTCGTCAGTCAGTGGCTCAACATTGATGAGGTATACAAAAACCAATTCATTTGGGTATAACTCTTTCCCTCTTTACTTGCTTCTGGACAAGGATGTGAGCATGTCAGGTGTATTTGTTGGTATGTTGTGGATGGCAAAACTCTTTATTAGAAATTTATGGTCAACAACCACAGACATAATATAAATATGGGAACATTTCAAGATTGCAGTATTTTACCATTCATCGGAATATTCTACTTAGGAAGATATGTTTTTTATTATAATTCATTTAAATATGTATAATTTTGAAGCTTTGAAATCTTATATATTCGTACATTTATGCAATGGAATCTTTACATATTTGAAGCATTTAGAAATATTGATTTTTTCATGGAAAGCAGAAGAAATAATAAGCGCCTAAAAGCATGCTTCATGTTTAAAAATTTAATGTGTAAAGTTGTGAATTTTATAACGAAACAAACTCTGATATCTAATTGATAGTCATGGAATTGATTCTAATTTGGCAATTTGTGTTCCCAAAAGGAAGCTAATCTTAGCCAAAAATAATCAATACCGGTCTATATCGGTACCCTCGTTATTCTGTATTAGGGGAGTTTGGGCACCTTTTTTCCATCCAATTGGCTCTAATTTGGACTACAAATCTTCCTACAAAAAATACACAGTGTGAGTTAAAAATGCTGCAACAAAGTCAAACGCCATAATTTTTAATTTTATTGAATGAAAGCAAAAAATGTCGGAAACAGAATCACACATTTAAAACTCTAAGTAGATTTAACGAAAACGGCAAAAATAACTCCAAAAAGGTGCATGTTAAAATTAGTGTTTAGGAAAAGTACACAATAATTTATAAATGTATATATATATATATATATATGTAAAAATTATGTTAATACCATTAACTTATACCTCCATAATCGGTATATTTAATTTGGTGTATTTATTATTTATATTTTCACTTTTGAAATTTCGCCTAATTTTTGTGTTATCTTTCTTTAAGCAAACACACGTCAACCGCACTCACTTCTAAGACTTGTATTTCTAAAGTCCCGTCAGAAAACAACAAAAAAACTTTAGAGTAGTTAAATTTTATGACATTAGCGACAATTTGTTGCCTTACTGACACAAAATATTGTTTTCGATTTTTTTATTTTTGTCGTATGGGGGGAACCAGTGTGCTATGGTATGTGTTACATTTATACTGTGTGAAATTAAAACTTGTTACTCATAATTTAAACTAAGTATGTTTTGATTTTTATTTGTTCTATACTTCAAATTTGTTCATATACTTTTAAATATTTTTCATTGTAACTTGAATTGTTGAATAGCGTAGAAGGGTCTACACTTGTAAGTTTTGATATCTTTTCATTTTCAATCTGTAACCTAAAATTATATTTTAGTGAATAAACCTGACTATATTCGGATGTTTATCAAAGGCCCTTGCTGTTGTTTCTTACGCTATTAACATTTTCTTTATTCAAATTGGAATTTTGGATATAGAATTTGGCCTCTAACCTTGTTTGGTGTAGTTACGAGTAAAAAATTGATATCTTGGAATCAAAGATAATTATCGGCCTTCGATTGCCTGGCGTTTTGGATTGGATTTTGTGCCAATTGATTTTAATCCAAGACGAAATTTATATATGTTTCTACGTAGTGGCAAAATTACGTCTGCCGAAATGCCGCTACATCGTTCTCCGCGACGACAACCGACTTCGGAAAGGTATTCCGTATGCAAAGGTATGCAAAATAATTTATTGGAACCCTCTAATTCAAATACTACGGTACCTGAAGCCTTATCTCAAGTTCTTAACAACGTAGTGCCACATAGTTATAAAAAGATTTATGATTTGCCCAAGTTTTCTGGTTCCCCTGAAGAGTGGACAACGTTTGTTGAAATATTTAACTGCACCACGACAGAATTCGGATATTCCGATTTACACAACATCATGAGATTACGAAGTTCTTTGCAAGGAAAAGCATATGAGACCGTGGAACCTTTATTATCTAACTCAAAGAACGTGTCAGCAATTATGAATATCCTTGCTGAAACTTATGGCAGACCTGATCAGTTAATTAAGTCTCAGATTCAAAAGGTAAGGGCGCTTGCATCTATTGCCGAGTCAGATTTCGATGGGCTCTTAAACTTCTCAATCAAAATAATAAATATGACAACATTTGTACAATCGGCTGGTGGTGACTATCATCTGGCTAATCCTACTCTACTAAGTGAATTAGTTGCAAAATTGCCAATATCTAGAAGAATTCAATGGGCTGAAAAATGTCTTAGTATGTCAAGTATTCCGAACATAGTTGACTTTTCGAATTGGATGCAGTATATTCGCAAAGTAATTAACACTGCAACTGATTCACTGCCTGCTTCGGAAAAAGTTGTTGACAAACGGTCCAAGAGATATGCTTGTGTGAGTTCTTCTGTAGAAGACAAGTCCTGCAGAATTTGTGGTCATCAGTGCAAGAATGTGGCAGTTTGTGAGAAATTTAAAAAGTTACCCCTGCAAATGAGATGGGAAAAAGCTAAATCAATGGGAACGTGTTTTTCGTGTTTAAAAGGAGGACATCAAATGACGAAATGTTTTTCTAAAAAGAAATGCGGGGTAAATTCATGTCAAAAATTTCATCATAAATTGTTGCATGCTGTTGATGACAAACACGACGAAGTGAAGAAGGTAGTTCATGAGGATTCAGAACTGCAAAATAACGCAGCACGTAATTGTTTAGTAGACGAAACTACTGGGAGCGGATCTGTTTTATTCCAATTTGTCCCTGTAAAATTGTATGGACCAAGGGGATACGAGGAAATATATGCATTTGTAGACGATGGAGCAAATGTATCAATGGTTGACGAAGATGTTGTAAGGAAATTGGGTATCACTGGCAGACCAGATGTGCTCGAGCTTCAATGGATCAACAGTCAAGTTTCTAGAGAAAAAACACAGGTCGTTGATCTTTATATTAGTAGTGCTGACATGGATACGCCCAAATATCCAATGAAAAATGTGTATGTTACTTCAAACTTAGATCTACCTATGCAGAGTTTTAGCTCAACATACATAGAAGTAAGATATCCGAATCTTCAACTTTCCCAAATGAACTTGAAAGACTACAAAAATGTAAAGCCAAAAATGATAATAAGCCTTTCGCACGCCTTTTTGACCGTCCCGTTGATAGAACCCAAAATGTTTGGCCCATTTGGGCCAATAGCCTTAAAATGTAGATTGGGTTGGATTTTGTATTTCCCGATAGAAAATAAAAAGCCAAAAAGCTATTCCTGTCACTATCGAGGATTTAAAGAGGATGTTAAAAAATTAGTGGAACTTGATGAAATGATGAAGAGTTATTTTGGTTTAGAAACTTTCGGAGTAAAAACTCCTGTAAAGAATTTAATATCTAAGAAAGATGAGAGAGCTTTAGAAATATTGGATCGTACAACAATACAAAAGGGGGATCGTTTTGAGTCTGGATTACTTTGGGCAGATGATAACGTCGCTCTTCCTGAATCGTACGATATGGCATTTAAAAGACTCCTTACGGTCGAAAGAAAAATGGAAAAGAATGAAACATTTGCCAAAGAATATCGGTATAAAATTCAAGAATATGTTGATAAAGGATACGCGAGAATTATGTCAGAGAAGGAGGCAAGAACTCGATCCTGTAAAACTTTTTATTTACCTCATTTTGGGGTTATAAATCCAAATAAAAATAAGTTACGATTTGTTTTTGACGCTGCGGCAGAAGTAAATGGAATTTCTCTGAATAAAACTCTCTTGCCAGGACCTGATATAAATCAACCCCTTTTAGCTATACTGTTAAAATTCCGTCAGTCAAAATTTGCGGTTTGCGGGGATTTAAAAGAAATGTTTCTCCAAGTAATTATATCGCGACAAGATCAGGATGCTCAACGTTTTTTGTGGAGAGATGGTGATCCGTCTAAGCCTTTGAAAACATATGTAATGCAAGGACTCATATTTGGTGCAACATGTTCCCCGACAATTGCACAATTTGTAAAGAATAAGAATGGCCAAGAATTTGCAGTGAAAGGAGTTGTGGAAAGACACTATGTAGATGATTATGTGGACTGCTTCGACTCGGAAGAGGAAGCTGTAGCTGAAGCAGTACGGGCAATTCACAAATCGGGTGGATTTGAAATGCATAATTTGCTTACTAATTCAGATCATGTAGCCGAGAGGCTTGGGATAAAAATGGAGGAAGGTGTCGTAAATGTTGATAAAACCACAGAGAGAATTCTTGGAATGCACTGGGTTCCCAAAACTGATAATTTTATATTTGTTCTAAAATTCCACAAGGCTTCAAATGAAGTCATTACATTTAAGCGAGCTCCGACCAAAAGAGAATTGTTAAGCATTTCAATGTCAGTTTTCGATCCATATGGGTTTGTTGCGAATTTTATGATTTGTTCCAAATTATTAATGCAAGAAGTCTGGAGACGCAAAATAGGATGGGACCAAAAACTACCAGAAGATATATACCAAAAATTTAGAAATTGGTTGGAAGAGTTGATAAGACTTGAAGCTTTTAAAATTCCACGACATTATTTTACAAACGGTCTTAATGAGAAATTAAAGTTACACATTTTCTGCGATGCTAGTGAACAGGCACTAGCAGCCGTAGCGTACTGGAGAATCGACTATGGAAAAGATAACGTTCATATAGCCTTTGTCATAGGAAAGACTTCTTGTGCACCGCTTCGTTATCATTCCATTCCAAGACTCGAACTCCAAGCAGCAGTTATGGCAGTTCGTTTAAAAAACACGATTGAAAAGAACCACGATGTTACAAAATTTGAAACGCATTTTTGGAGTGATTCCCATACAGTTATACAGTGGATAAAATCGGATCATCGAAAATATAAACAGTACGTAGCGAATAGGGTAGCAGAAATTCTGGAACATTCGGAAGAAGAACAATGGCGATGGTGTGCCACATCGCAAAATCCCGCCGATAAGGTACACGAGCAGTTTTCCCGGTACGTTATCATTTTTGTTGGGATCCACTAATTCAACGCAGGCCCCAAGGGACTATGACATAAAATTGATCAACTTAAGAAAGCAATGGCGAATCCTTCAAAACTTGAAGAACGGGTTTTGGGGACGATGGATAAAGGAATATTTGCCAGATTTAACCAGAAGAGTTAAATGGTGTCTACCTTCAAAAACGTTACAAGAAGGAGATGTTGTAATAGCATGTGACGCAAACCAGCCTAGATCAAAATGGAGACGGTGTCGAGTGTTGAAGTTATACTATGGCTCGGATGGGGTAGCTCGGTCTGCAGATGTAAAAACAAATGACGGAGTATTAAGAAGACCCATTTCGAAGCTGGCTAAATTGGATATCTTACAAGATTAGTGAATTTCCGTGGTCAATTCACGGGGGCGGGGATGTTACATTTATACTGTGTGAAATTAAAACTTGTTACTCATAATTTAAACTAAGTATGTTTTGATTTTTATTTGTTCTATACTTCAAATTTGTTCATATACTTTTAAATATTTTTCATTGTAACTTGAATTGTTGAATAGCGTAGAAGGGTCTACACTTGTAAGTTTTGATATCTTTTCATTTTCAATCTGTAACCTAAAATTATATTTTAGTGAATAAACCTGACTATATTCGGATGTTTATCAAAGGCCCTTGCTGTTTTTTCTTACGCTATTAACAGTATGGTTGGTATTTTTTAGTGCCAAGCTTGCTTTCCAAAATAATCCAGACACAATAGTCCAACGGATTGGTATCTGGAGATCTTGGTGCCATTGTGCGCTGGAAATGAAGCGAGGAACCTCATTTTGTAACCATTCTTGGGTGGCGCGTGCTGTGTGCGATGATGCTGAGTTCTGTTGGAATACGGCCAAAATGTTTGCGTGTCCAGGGATATAATATACCCTCCAGAATATTTTCCCAATAATATTCGGCATTTATTCTGATGCCACGGTCGATTAATACGATCATCGGCTGTTATGGCGGCCCACACCATCACCATGGCCGGCGCTTGAGTTCTGGTGGCCAACCGAAGGTGCACATTATCAGCTGACCTCTTTGGCATGTAAAGACGTTCATTTTGTTTGCTTACAAACTGCTGGACAACGAATGTTTTCTCATCGGAGAAAACCAAATTCGGTAGTTCACCACTTTCGGCCAAGCGAAGCAACTCTTCAGCTCTGTTGAGTCTATTTTCTTTCTGTTGCGGTGTAAGTTCTTGCACTTTTTGGAATTTAAGTGGCTTTACCCCAAGCTAATTATTCAATATGGTCGAATGGAATATTGCGATATGTTCAGCTCACGAGCCATTTTTCGGCCACTGCGACGCGGGTTTCGATCAAGTCGCTTCTTTACTTTTCGAACCATTTATGCTGATGTTGCTGTTTTCTTCCGTCCACTTCCTTGACGTCGGGCTACGCTACCAGTATCACGGTAACGAGCGATGGTACGAGGCACAGAAATGGAATCATCGGTCCACGATTCTACAAAATTAAGACAAGTGAAAACGTCTAAGTCAGAGACGTAGGCGCGGTTAATATTTTTTATGGACATAATTTAAAAAATAAATGTCCCCAATCAATTTCAATTATCGGTGTATTTATACCCTTCACCACACTGTGGTACAGGCTATTATGTCTTTGTGCATATGTTTGTAATAGGCAAAAGGAAACGAGATAGACACATGGTTCTGAGTCGATTTATGCATGTCCGTCCGTCCGTCTGTAGATGTTAAATTGTAAAAAATGTACAGGTCGCATTTATGATCCGATTTAGAAGAAATTTGGCAGAAGTCACTTATTTGGCCCAAGGACGATTTAAGGTAAATGGGGCACCGAATTCCCTATATATATTTCGATTTGCACGAATTAGTACTGAATTAGGTGCAGAATGATGTGTGCCAAGTTTCGTGAAAATCGATACAGATTTAGATATAGCTCCCATATATACTTTCGTCCGATTTAAGGTTAATAGTGCGCCAAAGTCCCTATATATCATTCGATTTGCACGAAATTTAACATAGAGTACTGAATTAGGTGCAGAATGATGTGTGCCAAGTTTCGAGAAAATCGGTTCATATTTAGATATAGCTCCCATATATAGTTTCGTCCGATTTAAGTAAATGGTGCTCCAAAATCCCTATATATCATTCGATTTGCACGAAATTAGGCAAAGAGTACTGAGTTAGGTCCAGAATGATGTGTGTTAAGTTTCGTGAAAATCGGTCCAGATTTGGATATAGCTCCCATATGTATTTTCGTCCGATTTTAAGTAAATGGGTCTCCAAAGTCCCTAAATATCTTTCGATTTGCACGAAATTTGGCATAGCGTACTGAATAGAGCTTAGAATGATGTGTGCTAAGTTTCGTGAAAATCGGTTCAGATTTAGATATAGTTCCCATATATATATATATATATATTTAAGACAAATGTTGCACCAATTTAGATATAGCTCCCATATATATTTTCGTCCGATTTAATGTAAAATGTGTCGTCCGATTTTGCACAAAATTGACACAAATTTTGCACAACGTACTGGAGTTAGAATAACCTAGAAATTGGATATAAATGCTTCACCAAGGTGGGTCCAAGCGGCACAACGTTTTGCACTTCGTACTGAAGTTACTATAACATAATTTGTGGCAAGTTTAGTTGAAATCGGTTAAGATTTAAATTGATTTGCATAATTTTGTCCCTGGTCCTTCAAAAATTTGACGTTTGTTAGGATTCAATCGTTGGATATACCCAACGTGGTGAAGGGTATCATATAGTAGGCCCCGTCCGACTTTACTACTTTCCTTACTACTTTCCTTATTATATAGTGTTGTTGACAAGTATGCCTCTTATGTTATCCTTAAGATATCAATGACCTGTATCTCGATAATGATTCTATCATAAGGTCTGTTCTTTGATTTCTTGCCTACGGGTTTTCATCTAGGCCTTTCCCTTTGATTTATATTAGTATGGTATTGACTATGAAATTTTGGAGATTTTTTTGTGGTATTTTGAGAGACTAAAATAGAACGGACTATATTTAGACGGGATCGATAATCACATTGGTATAAAAGCTCTGATAAATTGTGCATATAAATTCGATTTAAATTAAACTGAAAACTGTGTGTCGTGTACGCACAGGCAAAAAGATGCCAACTTCGAAAACGTCATATATACATGTGTAAAATGTAATAAATGTATTTCAATAAAGTCCTCATATGCAGATATTATATAGAATACGGAATATTCATACATATTTCTGATTATTATTTAATAGTTCCTACAAAATTGTAAAGGATTTTTTTTTTATCAGAAACATAATGGTTTTGGGAATGTATCGTGTCGGAAAATTATTTAATGTACATCACTATTTCTAACGGACCAAGTCTGCGTTTATGGCACAAAAATAATATTGTATATATTTAACCATAGTTAGGCAACTCTAGGTATCCATACTAATTGTACCATATATTTATTGCATAAAGAAATTCATAGATTCGACTCGAAGACCGGGTATTCTAAAAACATATATAAATTGGACTACTTTTTATAATTGCATTGACAACACTGTATGTTCAAAGAAATAAATTGTAATGCCTAAAAGTATGTATGTTTTTCTAGTCAAAGCATTGTTAGCACATTTAGTTATTTGTGTGCGGTTCACATGACCCTCATTGCGTTATTTCTTTGTTACAAACATAAACATCTTATAACGTTTGCATGTGTTAAAACCTTTCATCATTCGTTAACGTACAGGAAATATACAAGTGTTTGTTAGAGTGGTTGGGAACGCCTAAGTCGCTCCATATGGTGCCG
>NW_026888362.1:0-97417 GCF_032173495.1 Musca vetustissima
AAAATTGGGGGGATTTGGCATTCTCCGGGCCCATGGGGTACATTACATTTACAGCACCTATAAGCCATGTTGCAATTACTTGCGACATGCCCCGGTCTTTGACAGTTTTTACACTGTATTACTCCTTCTTTTTTATAATTTTCAGTTATTACTCCTCCGTTAAAAATATAGTTCTGTCCTCTGAAGGCTTTAACGTCCGAATCGTTAGACAATTGTATCACCCACTTATTATTATTTAAGTTAACTGCTCTTAAAATATTAACATTAATCTCCTTTTCTTTAAAATAATCTATAATTTCTTGCTCCTCGTAGGCGCTGGATAAATTGTGAATTAATAATGAAATTTGATTCTCATCTCGAGGGGTGAAGGTGTAGTACGAGTATTTTAATTCGTTAAACATATTTTTAACTTTTATGTCGTCCTCTTTATTAACTAGTTTTAGCGTGATCAAATTCTTATTAATTATGTTTGTAGCAAAATGTTTATGCCCTACCTAACTAGTAATTTTGTTAACAATTTCCTTCGAGTACGCATTATAAACTTTAAATGCAGGGGGAGGGCTGACCTTACCTGTCTTATTTTTGGTATTTTTTTGGCTGGTTTCAACATTTCGTTGTGATGTTGCTGTTGTTCGTTTATATATTGCTGCCTTTTGTTCCAATGTTGCAGAATTTTGTTGAGAAAATTACAATGTTGCAGAGTTTTAGTCCAATGTTCATGTGGTGTACGTTGGAATTGCAATTTTCGAATTTCGAAAAAATTAATGTTGTGCTGAATTGTGCTAGGCTTGTGCCGTATAAACTAAGGAAGATATTCGAAAAGACATTTTTTTTCGAAAAAATTTCACAGAATTACAATTTTCGAATTTTGAAAAAATGAAAGTTGCGCTGAATAAAGATCAATTGTGCTGTTAAATTTTTTTCGATATCATGTACCGTTTTCGAAATAATCGATATTTTCGATCGTATGGCAGAATTGCAATTTTCGAATTTCGAAAAAATTAAAGTTGTGCTGAATTGTGCTATTATTCAATATATCTTATCATTTTCGAAAAAATACGATTTTCGAACATATGTTAGAATTGCAATTTTGTGCTCGCAGAGCACGTAATTGTGCCGTTTAAATTTTTGAATATATTTAACCGTTTTCAAGTTTTTGCAATTTCGAATGTATTATATAAAACCAATATTTTTTACGAAAAATCATTGTAAATTTGGTAAAAATGTAACTACCAAAAAGCGCTAAATAGAGCTAAGTTGTGCTCATACATTGCAAATTTTCTATCGCTACTCGTTACTCTTTAAAATTGAAAAATACTTATAATTTCCATAAACAATTTTCCTAGCACAATTTTTCGTCCATACATCGCGAAATTATTTTTCCACTCGTTTCTCGTTAAAATCGATCATATTTGGGGATAAAACTCGTTGTTATTTTGGTAAAAATGCAAATATCAAAATGCGCAAAATTGTGCTGAGTTGTGCTCGCTTAGCACAATTTTTTGTCCATACATTACAAATTCCTATCGTTACTCTTTACTCGCTAAAATTGAAAAATCCTTACAATTTCCATAAAAATTTCCAATAGAATTTTTGAAATCTGATAGTTGTGCTGATTTGTGCTACATCGCGAAATTGTGTTTCCACTTGTTTTCTTTTGCCTGTTACAAACATATGCACAAAGACATAATACCACAGTGTGTTGAAGGGTATAAAAATGGTGAAAAATTCACGAAAAAATGCACAAATTATAATGAAGGATATTGACTTTTTTACACATTTTCCAACGGGCTTTTGTGTTTACATTACATTGTGACCTTCCGCTATTTTCTATAAAAGATGCGATGAGAAGAAAACTTCGGCAATTTTCCATAGAATATGTGATGGGTTTTTTATGTCATATTTCTATAAAATTCGCAGAATCCATCTAGCCATTTTTATGTGATATTTAAAGGGTCTCTTTAGCAATTTTCTATACATGTTTGGGGCCTCTTCTGCCATTTTCTATAGAATGTCTTACGTTTCTTCCACCACTTTTCTATGGGGGATGTGAATAAACACTTCTATTTCCTACAGAAGATATAAAGAAGCATGCCAACAATTTTCAATATAAAATTGAAAGGGTCCCTTTTGGAATAGGGTAGACTTTATATAGGGTTACTTCCACCATTTTATGCGAAGAGTCTTTATGAACATTTTCTATATATGTAAAGAATCCCTCCTGTAATTTTCTATAAATGATGTAAATGGGTCTCTTCAGGAATTTTTATACGACAAGCCAATGTTTGCTGCTGAGCCAGTATATACATATATATCAGTCAGAAGTGTAAATAATATAATATTAAATACAATTTTTCAAAAATCCCATATGTCATCTATATTTAAATATGTTTCCAGAATCCATCTTTTCTTGAAAAAAATATTTTTTGAAATCCAATAAGACATTTTTCTTTAAATAATATTTTTCAGAACCAAAAAGTCAAATGTAAAAAGGCTTCATTACATTTTTATAAAATATATTTATATACCTGTTTTGAACTTTTCATGTAGCAAAAATATTCGTTTATTTTAACTTTTATGATATAGCCATATGAATGGAAATTCTCATTAACAGTGCATAACTTGTTTTCCATTGAAAAAGAAGAACAGGTAGATTAGTTCTGTTTGTAAAATTGCATAAGTGAATTCAGTCTGTAATGTAACGGATCTAGTTCAAGAACTATTTGCTGAAGTCCCAAGCTACGTCGTCAAATACACGTGCACTAAATGGAAACTAACTACGATAGATCCATCAATTATGGCCCGAATTCACTTACCAACATAAAAAAGAAATGGCAAATTTGGAATCTCAAAAAAATTATAGGGATCAAATGAAAATCGTATTAATTGAGTACAGCGACGATATTCAATTTATATCTTTATTGTGGCATCGAAGATAACAACTTTACCAATATATGTTGTAATTGTGATCGCCCAGTTTGCGACGGTTGTATATAATATGAATATAATCTTAATTCATCATCATTTGTATGGGAGTTGTGCATATAAAGAAGGTAAATAATTAATAAATATTAAATTGTTACGTGCAGTTACTTAGTACGCACTTGGTTGTAGGCCTGGGAATTATTCCTTGGGATGCCTCCAAGTAAAATTATCGGCAACGCACAATGGTATTGATGAAAGAGTTCCGATAAGTAATGCAAAATTGCGGGAAATTTTGCGCGAAGCTCTAGGTCCAGACTTTAATTTTAGTTCTGTTGATGAACAATACTTTCAAATGTTGTCAATAATATTAAGGGAAGAAAATATTTCAAAAGACGGCATTGGTTTATGTAGAAGAAATCATAAATAAAACTCTAGAGCAAATTTTAAAATGAAGCCCATTTACTATAGAATTGACAATCTACTTCAAATATTTTAATACAAATCTAAATTAAACATTCCGACCACCTTGAAACATCAAGCTTTGTTTCAAAAACATATAAATAATATCATGTAATAGGTACCATTGGTGTATATAAATTTATGTAATAGGTACCATATGTGTATAGTAAGATCGATCTTTCTCGTTCCTTTTGTAGAAAGGAACAAGTTCCTTAACCCTTTGTGGCCCAATGATGCCCACAGGCAACAAAATGTTTTAGAGCATATATTTAGATTCAGCTAGTAGATATGCATTCTTTGGATTTCCTATGTCAAGAGCTGATTATGGACGAAACATATCAAGAGAAAAATCTAAAACATATTTTTTAGTAAAGTTATGAGCTTTTTAATACAGAGAAGAGGGAAAAAATAATAATACTACTAACTAATTTTTGTATACAGTCATAATTATTTAAAATGCTTCGTATTCGAAATGTACGAATTTTGTCATCAGAATTATTTTTGATTCATGCAAAACGGAAGATAGAGAATAATTTAAAATGATTTTTCCTCGATTTTGCATTTGGTTTTCTTGATATTCTTTTTTCAGAAAGAATGTACTGTATCTCCCGAATGCAAGGATATAGCGATGTCAAATTTTGTCCATATCCTATCTAGGATTCGGAGCTCAAAGGGTTAATATAGTTCCTTTGCTGCATATAGTTCCGACTCCGAGATAGTTCATTTGACTGTCTCTTTCGTCGTTCTTTTCTTCGTTCACACAGTTCCAATAGTTCCATGTTTATACGTTGGTGAATGCAAATATAAAATTGAACATAGAATGAAAATAGACAGTAGACATTCTTATTTTCACTTATTGTATAATTATAAAAGGTAACAGAGCAAGTGTTCTTTTACAACAATCCAAACAACAAACAAAAAGAAATTTTATTTTTGTAAGTAAAACTAATGTCAACTTCAAGTAGTCAAACCAAGAACAGAAAAATATAAATAAATTTAATTATTTACCTTTAATGAAAATTGGTAAATAACAACATTTTAATCGAAATTTCTGAAATGTTGAATGAACATTGAAAATATATATCTATCTATCAATATAAAAAATATGCAGTAACATTAATTCTACACATTTTTCAGATCGCCTCACAAAAAATACACGACCCCGTGAAACGAATGGGTAAATAAATTTTACGCTGATCAAATATATATATATATATATATATATATTCCATTAAATCCCCTACTCACATTTTAATGTATTACAAATTCAATCATATACAGCCTATCTTATTCTGAAATGAATATTAAAAGTTGAAGTCTTTATTTATATTTTTGTACCTAATTAGAAGATTTATTTTATGGATGTTTTTATTCCGAGAAATCAGCAGTTTCTGGTTTTATTAGGAAAATAATATTGTTCGGTGGTTTCTTTCTCTATGATACATTTTACAGGAAATCTTCAATTGGCTTGGATCATAATATGATACTATTTTTTCAAACTTTCTATTGAAACCTCAAACAGTTGAATCTTTATTTATTATATAATATATTATATATATTAAACAAAATGGTATTTTTAGGGAAATTCGTTTATTATTCTTATAAACATAATGGCGGGGGTATATATTCTTCCTTTCTCTCCACCATTGTAATGGATTCATTTTTCGACAGATGTACTCTTCATTGAGATATTTGTCAAACTCTCTAATTTCGACTGCAGTATTGTTCTCTGGTCTTGCTGTTTTGCTTAAATCATCATCGAAAATTTTCCAACGAAAACGGCACACTAACAATTGAATGTTCAAGTATATTTAAAGGACTAATGCGCAGAAATTGTTAAATAAGAACATTTGGTTCTAGAGGTCCAGCCGTCTGTGGTTAGTCATACTGCTAATGAAGACTGGATTTTACTTCTAACCACCTCCAAAATCTTAGAGTATGTGCTATAGAGGTTATGAGATGTCGATCTCTGGCTCCTCTACAATTCTGAATGCATGATGTCTATTAGGAACCATTTTCAGCACTTGGCGGTAAATTTTTTCAACTTTGAACGTATTGGCTTATGTGCTGTTGCGGATTCCGTACTTCCGTACGCGGCACTAGTAGACGGTTGTTCTGAATGGATTTCTACTTCATTTATTCCCATATGCAGAACCTCGTCCGTTTGGTTTTTGTGCTCAAACTTCGTGTGGAAATTTTCGCGGAAATACGCAATGGTGGTGTTTAAAAAGTCGTGTCGCTTTGTTGGGTGTGCTTGCTCTATCGGTGGAATATCGAATTTCGTCTGTAGCGCGAGTGGTGTAGCTGTTATAAGCGTTTTTCATTTGGGCAAAACAGCCCTTAAAATTTACATTTGGAAGTGCCTGTGGTGCAAGGCACTAAATAGAAAAGAAGTTCCTGTAGGTGATAAGTTACTAGGAGGTACTAATTTGGAACTATCCGGAACTAAGGAGGAGGTGAGTGGGTTTTTTGTAAAAATGGAGGGTTCGATGTTGGAGGGGAGGGGATGCTGCGGGCAAAGGGGAACCGTGTTTCACTGCGCCGGAGGTGCCGAATGCTAGTATAGGGAAGAAGTTGAAGCCGAAGCCGAAGAGGAAGGTGATGACAACAATGGAAGGGAAGGCGGGTACTAGCGAGGACGAGGGGAAGCGCTGTACGCCTGGATCGCCGGTCATCTCGGGTGCGGAGGTTGCTGGGAAAATTGTGATGGGAAGTGTTTTGCAGACGGACAGTGAGGTTGATCTGGATGTTCGTAGCCGTCCGCGGAATAGGAGGCGTTTGGCTAGCGGTGGAGGTGGGGAAGGATGCATCTCCAAGATGAAGGAGGTGACGGGTAGGCTGCTGGGAACGATCCTGGGATGCAGCCTAAGTTCGGATGTGGTTAAGTCGGTGATGGACCTGGGAGCAGAGTATGAGGGGATCCTGATGAAGTTGGTGGCAGAGAATGAGAGGCTGAAGGGGAAGTTGGAGGTGCATGAAAACCGTGTGGTCAGTGGCGGAGCAGCTCCTGTGCCAGAGTCGCCTGTGGTGTCCTTAGGTCCTGCTGTTCGTCCGGGACCGCCGAATACTGTGTCTCCGCCGAATCCTGTGTTGAAGCCGGTTCATACTTGGTCCACCATTGTCAAGGGCAAGGGTGTCCCGGCTATGGACATCGTGGTGAAGGAAATTGGTCCAACCCTGGGTGTGCACAGTGAGAAGCCGAAACAATTTCAAAAAAAGAGCTGTGACCAAGAAATGATAACAACACAGCCCTACAACCCACACCTCATTATAACCGTGGATGCAGGTTTGTGTATAAAGTCTCAAGTATTTGACATTCCTGACACCGTGGTAGTTCCTGAAGGTCCAACGTACAAAATCGCTGGTTTTATTTCGTACTATGGAGGATATAGCAATCTATCTATCGGCCATTACACTGGATTTGTTAAGGCTGGGTACCAGTACTGACGATACATCTACAAAAAAAAAATCTCCAGAAAGAATAGACGACAATACAACGCTTGATCCACAAATACTATTTTACACACAAATTGAATCATTCCAATTTTGAGCCTTTAAATAAATTATTTATCTACTAGAAAAATATTTGTTTTATTTTATTATTTTATACTTACTCAAAGTTAGTGCATAATCCTATAACGTAGTACTATAAATACTATTTTCACAAACAATGTTACCTAATTTAAAAGAGTAATATATTCTACTAGAGGTGCATTTGGATATTAACATTGGTAAAGACGAATTTTAACTTCTGATATCATGGTAAAAATATAGGAATATGTGATATTCAGAAATTAAGAAATTTAGAACTTTGGTGCATACTAAGAAAATTTGTGCTTGGTTAGCACAAATCAGCAAAACTTTCAGATTTCGAAAATTTAAATTTTTATGGAAATTATAAGAATTTTTAAATTTTAGCGAGTAACGAGTAGCGAAAGAAATTTGCACTGTATGACAAAAAATAGGCTAGGTTAGCACAAATCAGCACAATTTAGCACATTTTGATATTTGCATTTTCCCAAATTTACATTTTTCGTAAAAATACTGGTTTTATATAATATATTCGAAGTTGCAAAAACTTGAAAACGGTTAAAGATATTAAAAAAAAAATGTAGACGGGCACAACTATCTGTTTGCGATTCTGGTATATCTTCGAAAATCGTATTTTTTTCGAAAATGGTAAGAGATATTGAAAATTTTTAAACGGCACAATTGTGTGCTCTGCTAGCACAATTCAGCACAATTTTAATTTTTTCGATAATTGCAATTCTGGCATACGTTTGAAAATATCGATTGTTTCGAAGACGGTACATGATATCGAAAAAAATTAACGGCACAATTGAGCATAAATTGAACTTTATTCAGCACAACTTTCATTTTTTCGAAAATCGAAAATGGCAATTATGTGAAATTTTTTTCGAAAAAAATGTTTTTTTCAAAAATCTTCCTTAGTTTTTCGAATTTTGAAAAAAATTACGCACAATTTGGCACAAACCTAGCACAATTCAGCACAACATTAATTTTTTCGAAATTCGAAAATTGCAATTCCAACGTATACCACATCCAAACATCATAACAAACGAATAATGATGATAAGCAAATATTCAACAATGAAGTCGGAAATAAAGAAACAGAATCATATAAACAAAATAACATTAACAAAGGTAAGGTCAGTCCACCACCTTTATGTAATGCAAACTCAAAAGAAATATTTAATAAATTACTAGGACTATTAGGTCATAAACATTTTAAGAGGGAAATAGTAAATAAAAACTTGATAACATTAAAAGTATTTAAAAAAGATCGTATTAAATTAAAAACAATGCTTTTTGAGTTAAAATACTAATTTTATACTTTCACTCCTAGAGATGAAAAACCGATATCTCTAGTAATATTAACTTATCTAGTGAGTATGCGAAGCAGGAAATACAGTAAAATCCCGATAATTCGTAATGTCAAGGGACCGACCGGGTTTTCGAATTAACGGGGTTTTGAATTAGCGGGTGGAAGAAAAAAATACGAATTAACGAGATTTTTATTCAATCTTGAATATACATACAAATTTATGTATGTATATTTTTCTATTTTCAACTATAAATCAATTTTTTATGATGCCCTAATCTAGTGGTGTAAGCTGAGAAGTTGTGTTTGCTGGGAAGAACTCACGTGACTTACAACAGGGCGTTCTAAATTCTTGCGATTTTGGCTGAATCTGTTTTTTGCCTACAAAGAATGCGGCGCGCGCTGCATCAAAATGCACGAATGAAGGGAGGGAGATAAATAAGACATTTGAAGTTTACAAATTATCGAGGTTTACGAAGACAAATTACGAATTATAACATGTATTTAGGTATTTCGTTGGAAATATTTTACGAATTATCGAGGGGACCGAAATGTATAGGATTTTTACGAATTATCGCGATTTTTCCAAGGGACTGGCATTTTGTTACGAATAAGCGGACTTTACGAATTATCGGGATTTTACTGTAATAAATTAATAATTATTTTAAAGAAAGTGAAATTATTGTCAATATAATAAGGGTAATTAATTTAAAAAATAATAAATGGGTTGTACAGCTCTCAAAAGACTCCGATGTTAAGGCATTCAGAAGGCAAAAGTATATTTTTAATGGCGGAGTCCGTATTGAAAATTATAAAAACGGGAGTAATACAATGTAAAAATTGTCAGAGACCTGGGCATGTTGCAAACAATTGCAAAAAAAAAATAGTTATGACTGTGCCTTGCGTAAACTGCAAAGTAGATGGTCATGTAGCTAGTGACAAAAAATGTCCAACAAAAATGAGAATTATGGAGAATTCTGTAAAAATCTCAATTAATGATAGGGTACCTGTTGTGACTCCAAATTTATCATGTGCAAATGCAGCCGAATTAAATGTAAACCAGGAGGTATACAACAATAATAATGGAATAACGTCTTTTAAAACTTTTAACGGTGACTGCAAAAAATATATGGGCAAAGATATGTTAACAACGTTAAGGAAGATAGACGAATACGCCAAAAATAGGAAAAAAATAGTCAGTGACGAAGAAAAAGCGCAAGCAATTTTTGGTTTGCTTTTAGAATTGAGGCTCAGTGACTAATTTAAAAATTATTTTTATAAATGTAAACTCAATAGTGTCTAGACACAAAAGACACTACTTAAATTTATTTAAAAAAAAAAAAATAATCCGGAGCAGAGCACAAACTCTCTAATAAACATATATTTCACATAAAAAATTATGAAATTTTCAGGCAAAATAGGGTGGATGGTCGTGGAAGTGGAACGGTTATTTTGGTTAAAAATTGGATTAAAGCTGAGCGAATTCATGCCAATTTAGGGGAACTTGAGGGAACAATTGTAGAGCTTAAGTATCTTCATCACAAAATTATAGTTATGGCATTATGCAATAGGCCGCAAAACAAAATTGTATCACATGATCTAGTCAATATAGGTAATATAATAGGAAATGATGAGGCAATTATTGGGGCTGACCTAAATGCGAAAAATCCATTATAGGGGAGGAAATATTTTTAATGCAAGTAGTAGAGTGGACCAACAAACCAACCAATAACAAGTTCATTTAATTGCCATTCTTATATAGATTTTTTATTACCACAACAAACGTACTCACGTTAGCATATGATCCATCAAATTGCGTAGACACGTTAGATTACGATTCAGATCATAAAGCAATAGTTATGAATATTAAATCCAATCAAACAGAAAGACAAGAGAAAAAAGGAATTATATAATTTTAAGAGTTTTAATAGATAAAAATTTAATAGAATACTACTAGAAAAGCAGCATGAACTAAGTCCTCCAATAAATAGAAATGCTTCTAAGGCTGAAATTGATGAGGAGGTCAGCAAACTTCATCAAATAATAAATCATGCCATGAATGGTAGTATGAAGAAAATTAGGGCCAAATACGGAATGATGGCAGAACTACCTCAAGAAATCTTAGGTCTAATTAAAAATAAGAAGAATATTAGAAGAAGAAGATTTAGAGTTCTAGACTCCACAGAATAAAATACCCTCAGTTCGATATTGAAAATACTACATAAAATAATAGAAGAAAAAAATTAAAATATTTGAAGATGAATATTATACAGAAAAATTAAATAAAATAAATTGCAATGATGATATATTTAAAAAAGCTAAGCAATTCTGTGGATCAAAAGGAGAAAGATGCATGAGCTAGTGGATGAAAATAGAAATAATATTACAGGCAATGCAAATAAAGCTAATTTAATAGGAAATAAATTTAGGAAAATACAAGACTTTTGTAAGTTTCCAATAACAGAAAGTAATAATGAACAACATAATCCGATTGCTAACTTTTATAATGAGTTGAAAGCTGATGGTAGCAACAATAATACGGAAAGAGAGGGTATTAAATTATTAAATTCTGAAAATCAAATGATATATACATTGCACTAAATAAATTTAAAAATAAAAAAGTAGTGGTTATGATGGAATACCAAGTTTTATACTACACAAAATAAATAAAGAACTAAAATAGTGTTGATTCTTAAACCAGGAAAAGACCCAACATCACATAAAAGTTATAGACCAATTTCACTCCTGTCAAATATAGGTAAATTATTTGAGATGTTTATACTGGAAATACTAAATAAGCAAGTAGAAAATAATAATATAATAAAAGATTATCAGTTTGGTTTTAGGAAAAAAACATTCTACGACAAATGCTCCATTAGTTTTGGCAAATACAATTTCACAGTGGTGTAATAATAGAAGTTCTACTATAATGGTAAGCCTCGATTTGGAAAAAGCTTTTGACACCGTGTGGCAAGAAGGTTTAATAACAAAAGTAACAAACGCATATAAGTTTTCGCCATTAATACTAAAACTTCTGAAAAGCTATTTAGATAAGCGGTCTTTCTCAGTAATAATAGAGAATACAAATTCCACAACTCACGCCATAAAAGCAGGAGTCCCTCAAGGATCAGTGTTAGTTCCAGTACTTTACAATCTATACCTTGGCGATATCACTCATCACATACGCTGATGACATTATAATTGCGGCCACCCACCCTAGAGCCGAAATTTCACAAAATAAATTAAATAATTATTTAAATGAACTCCACGACTATTTTGATATGTGGAAACTAAATTTGAATATAAACAAGTGTAAAGCTATAATAATCAAAGGCAAAAAATGTCGGTTGTATAAAAATTGTAGAAAATTTAAGCCTAAAATAAACATTAATGAAACCGTAATGGAAAATGTTACGGATCTCAAATACTTAGGAATAAACTTTGACGAAAAATATTCTTTCCACAAACATAAACAAAAATGCCATGAGGAAACCAAAGGCGGAATTCTATAGTATAATGCAGGTTCTATACAGAAAAAGGGATTAAGCACTAAAATAAAGTTATGTTTTTATAAGCAAATAATAAGGCCAATTATTACGTATGGATTTCCCATCCGGTTTTATGTATCTTCTACACAAATGGAAAAAATTAGAGTTTTTGAGAGAAGAATGCTCAAATATTGTTTAAATTTGAGAACTATTAGAACAGATGATGGAAACTTTAAAGCTCCGTGAAGAAAAAAGCTATATAATACAAGCAAAGTTGAGCGCATAGATAAATTTATGTTGTCAGCCTTCAAAGTTGTTAAGAGTTGTACAACCCATGACAATCCATTATTGAACAATTATATAATTGATAGCGATCAATTTACAATATATGTACAAAATGATGGTCACCAATGTGCTTAATTCATTTAAAAAACAATAATATGATTTTCAATAATGAATAAAAAATACTATTTTATAATATAAAACAGGGAACAAGATATATAAACGAAAATAATCTAATCTATAGCACAGATCAATATAGAATTTAATGAAATAATCATTGTAAATATTGTAAATCATAGTTTTAAGTACTGTAGGTAGATTTTAAGTGTTACATAATGAATTACATTTTATTCTTATTTTGTTTTCATTACTTAGTTTATAAGATAAAAATCAACAATGTATTACAAGTTTTTAATTAATTTAAGGCGGTCAAGAAAACTCTTGATGAAACTACGCATAAATTGACCTATGCTATCCGTCGAAAATCGAACTTCTATTGTACCACCAACAGTCGTCAAAAAGAAATATGCACTCTGAAAGGTGTTAAAACTCAAAATGTTCCTGTAGATCCATTGCTATGGAAGAAGAAGTTTGTTTGGCAGTACCTCCAAAGGATGATTGGGCTGCCGAGATAGCCGAAAGCCTCGGTATGGCGAAGAAGGATGTGTCTGTGGACAAGACAAAAGAAGCCACAAAAACTGTTAAACCTACTCTAGTTGCTGGTTCCTGTGCTCCTGCTAGTAAAATGGTGAAATCTAAACCTACTTCAACTGATGCTTTTCCAACTGTTCCTGGCAATAAGGGTGCAAAAAATAATAATCTCTCTGCTGGTAAATCTATGCCAGCTTTTACAATCTATGATATTAGCGTTAATAAAATTGCAGGAATCCTTAACCAACATTACAATAAAGGTGAGTTGACCATTAATTGTTTACGACAATCCGTATTATTGCTCAAAGTTAAGGGTCTCCCCATGTATAAGGAGATGAAGAAGATGTTGTCTGCTCGTGGGTACAAATTCCACACTCATACACCCTGAGCTCTGTTGCCCTAACGAATCTGTTCCTAAACATAGTTCCAAGTGCGTGTCCCTTGGTAACCTACCGCCACGTATTCTGGGATTTATTCGAGAACGCAGGAGGATATGCAGGACCCTTAGGAGATCGAATGATCCTTCACGATTCCCCATTCTGAGGGCTGATCTCAGGAATATCGATAGAATAATTGAGGACTCTATCCGAATTTTTGAGCAAGAACGCTTCCAAGGTCTCCTAGAGGGAATTCAGGTCAACAACAGGACCTTTAGACAGGTCAAGGTGGCAGCTGGCTTGGCTTCTGGTAATCCTGTTGGAGACCTGTTGGACCTTAATGGAGTACCGATGTATGATGATGGCCAAAAAGCCGAAGCCTTGGCCACTCATATGGAAGGTGTCTTGAGCTCGGTGGATGGGCCTTCTGATCCGGTCTTTCTGGATAGAGTTCATCAAGAGGTTGTTGACTTGAACGATATATCTCCTATTGTTTCCTTCCATGACTCCTTCACAGCTGACGGGGCTGTGATTTGTGATAGGTCATCTTGGTCTGATGCAGGTCTCATCAAGACAGATGATATTGGTTCTGCCATTGCTGCTAGGCCAGCAAAAAAATCGAGTGGACTGGATAGAATACCGGATATAGCACTTAAAAAGGCGGGTAGCGTTGTGTTTAGCTACCTCACAATCTTATTCAACCACTGCCTGAATTTAGGTTATTTTCCTAAGGCGTGGAAACAGGCCATGGTTGTGCCAATTTTGAAGAAAGATTCGCCACCTAACATTTGTGGAAGCTATCGCCCTATCTCCATGCTATCAGCATTCGGAAAACTCTTCGAGTCATTCGTCCTCAAGCGGCTGAAAAGGGTCATGGAGGACAAACGAGTTTTAAAGAACTGCCAGTTTGGCTTTCGTAATGGGCATTCCACCTCCCATGCCCTGGCAGTATTTTCGTCTTTCATTGTTGAAGGATTTGAACGTAGACGTGGTACCATTGCTGTCAGTCTGGACTTCGCGAGGGCGTTTGACTCAGTATGGCACGAGGGCATTCTTTTCAAAATGAAGAGCTATGGATTTGACAGACAAACTTGTCGGTTAATTGCTAGCTTTCTAAGGGACAGAAAGTTCCGTTTCAAGGTGGGCGATTCTCTTTCTGAAGAAAGGATTGTGAGAGCTGGTGTCCCCCAGGGTTCGATACTTGGCCCCATTTTATATAATTTGTTCGTCAGCGACATGCCGGAAACGCCAGATGGGGGCCTGCAGCTATTGTATGCTGATGATGTTATCCTGGCAATGTCTGGTCCTAGAGCGAGCACTCTGGCATCCCGCCTCAACGCTCATCTTGAGGTCTTACATACGTATTTTGGTATGTGGGGCCTCAAGCTGAATGTGGGCAAATGTGCAGCAGTGGTATTTAGGGGGAAGTCTAAGGTGGTATACCCCAATTTTAGGTCTTTTCAACCAACCCTAGAAATAGGTGGTGAAGTCATTCAGGTATGCGACAAAATTCGCTACCTGGGGGTAATATTCGACGAGAAGATGGAGTTCATACGTCACGTCGACTTCATCCTTCAAAGAGCCAAAAAAGTATATTTCACATACCAGGGTGTTCTTCGGCATAACGGCGGCTTGTCTCATAAGATTAAGCTGATCATATACAAGCAGATTATCAGACCCATACAACAGATCCTACGTCCTTGTGGGAATCTGTACATGGTCTTTCGAGCCTTTTAAAACGAATTAGCGGCCTAGATTTGCCATTAAATACCAATTTTTTCAAAAATCTTCAAAAACCAATTTTTCCAACAAAATCCTTTTATTCGACATCAGTGTTGACATCTCCCTGCCGTCTGCTTATATTTCAGCCGCAAACACGGCAAAGCCCAAAACTGATATCAAGTGAATAAAACAAAAACAATTTTTCATCAATTTGTCAATTTTGTTTTGTAACGAAATTATATTTATTATCAAAATAAATTAAACACACATATTTGAATAACGATAAAACAGCGATTAAAATATTTCACTATTGTTAAATTTGTATTTAACTTTATTATTTACAATATTCACAGACAGACATATTGTTTTGTTTTGTTGTAATAGTGACATACGTTTAAAGAGTAACCGATACCGAGTACTCTTGTTCACATTAATGCGATAGTCCAATTAGTGAACACGTAACATACGTAAACAACCAAGACGCAACAAACGTTACTAAACGTAACAAACGTAATTAAACGTATCGCACGTTAGTGGAAATTGCATTACATTATATTGCATTCCATTTCAATAATAAAAACAAATAAAAATTTAAAATAAAAATATTACTAATAAAATAAAAAGAAACAATAATAAATATAAATACAAATAATAACTAATAATAATATAATAAAATAATAATAATAAGATTGCTCTCAAATTTTAAAAAATAAATATTTGTTGAGCAAAAATCTATTAAAGCCTACATTTTTTTTTAAATTTTGAACTTCTCTCTATTTTTATAATAAAGCAGAAAGTTACCCAGAGGCACAGTAGACCCATAAATATATATAAAAAATAAATATATATAAAAAATAAAAAATATAATAAAAAATAATAAAACTCAAATTAAATAAATAATATTACAAATTAAAGAAATGGCAAAAGTAATTTGTGCAAGGTTCCACTTCGACATGGAGAATTTAATGGGAGCATGTGCTAAAATATTAGATATGTCCGAAAACGATCTGCCAGATTCGCTGATAGAAACAAAATTAGAATCATTAGATGAAGACTGGCATAATGTACGTACTGCCTATGAAAACGTCGATCTTGCCGATGACAAGGCATTCGATGATGATTTTAAAAATGTTGCGAAATTGGAGTTTGAATCCGCCCGGGATCAATACCAATTAACAAAATCGAACTTAATGGAAATTGTGAAAAAGAGGTCTCTTCAAAAGTCCACCAGTTCAGGACGAGAAGACCAAACAAACGCTTCACTTTTTCATAGTTCGGCCATGTACCACTACCACATTTGACATGTCAGAAGTGTGTATTAAAGTTCCTCCATGTGATACAAAAGTCTTCCACGGAAGCTATGAAGAATGGCCCACCTTTAGGGACATGTTTATGGCCATATATGGCAATCACCCCAGACTGACACCAGCACAAAAATTATATCACCTAAAAATGAAACTAAAGGTGAGGCTGGTAGGATCGTAGATAGATTCTCATTGTCAGATCTAAACTTTTCTTTAGCATGGGACGCACTAAAGAAACGCTACGAAAACAAGCGAGTTTTGGTTGACAACCAATTGCGAATTTTATTCGAAATAGCTCCCGCAAAAAACGAAAACAACGAAGACTTAAAAAGATCCAGTTACAATCAGTGATTGTCTCGCAATTTTGGAAGCACACAACATCAGTGTGGGCGAGTGGGATCCAATTTTAATATACCTTTGCTCGACAAAACTTCCAATAGAAACTTTGACGTTATGGGAGCAGTCACTTGAGTCACATGCTGACTTGCCAAGGTGGTCTCAAATGGAAGAATTTCTGATTAACAGACATCAAGTGTTAGAACAAATTGGTCGTATAAAAACACAAAACGCTCCTCAATCTTCACGATACGACTTCGGAGCTCAATATAATCCAAACACAAATTCAAATAGATGTATTCTATGCGCAAAAAATCATATACTGCGAAACTGTCCCAGATTTAACAACATGTCAGCTAATCAGCGAATCGAAGTTGCAAAAGAAAAACGTTTATGCAACAATTGTCTTGCGAGTGGACACACGAGCCAAGAATGCGTCAGTATGCACAGATGTATGCAATGTAAGAAAAAACACACTACTAAGCTGCATATTACGAACTATTCACAACAACAATCGAGCGCTAACAACGTAGCGCGTGAAAACAATTATGGTCATGCCCGAACCGGAACACATTTCACCACTGACGAATCACACAAAGAATTGCCATGCTCGTCAAGGGAAGTGTCTGGTACAAACGTTCAGACACTAGCTACAATTAGTCACGGTGACGTTATGTTACCGACGGCCTTGGTACAAATTATGCACTCTGGACAAAGGTTCACATTACGTGCTTTGTTAGATTCGGCGTCTAAAAGATCATTTGTGACAGATAAAGTGGTTAATCGCTTAGGTATTACGACCAGAAACGAAGATTTCCAAATTAGTGGTTTAAGGGAACCCCACCCATTCTCGATTTTAATCTTTCAAGATTTTCAATGGGCTGGTAAATCAATACCAATGCTTGTTAAAGTTTGTAACTTTGCACATATATATTTGAAGATTTAAGAGAGAAGAAAAATTATTTACAAAAAATTTTGTTATTGTTTTGTTGTTGTGTTTTGTAATTAAAGAAAAGTCCTTATTTTTGATGGCGGGCATGATAACTCCTCACTGGAACATCGGAATCCGAAAATTGCAACGGTGTTAAAAAGAGTACATGTCTGGCTCTCGTATGAACTAGGATTATTGACTTCGCTCTAAAATTAACAAAATGGCGGACCTTTGAAAAAATATTTTGGGAAAATCGCCGATTTTTTACCAAAAACCAAGTAAAAAAAATAAGGAAGATCTTCACCGATTGGCTTTATCCTAGTTCATACGAGAGCTATACACTCCCAGAGAAACGTTGCAAAATTGCCGATTGGATTATTAGTTTTTGAGTTATCGTGCCCGCCATTCGCAAAAAAATGTTCAGAGAAAAACACGTTTAAAGTTTGAGAAGCCCTTCAGCCTTCTCTTGATGCTGACACAATAAATCGGATATATCTTCAAGAGTTCTTGAGATTTTAACTTGAAATTTTGTAGAGACATTCTTTAATCAGTGTAGATTCGAATTATATCAACAAAAATTTTTACCCCGAGAATGGGGGGGGGTCCCCTTAAGTGACGCAATAGTCACCAATGCAAACCAATCTTGTTGCATTACACTATGTACAGATGACACTTCTTTTAATCTAGTATCCGAAGTAATAATGCTACGAAATCTTATTAGTCTACTTCCAACTAGGTCTCTTCCAAACTCGTACTGTAGTGAAGTTAAAGATTTAAAACTAGCCGATCCTGGTTTTGCGGTATCAGCGCATGTAGATATGTTGATTGGAAGCGATATCCTTCCAACAATAATGCTAAACGGCATGAAGAAAAATATTCTAGGTAATATGATAGCACAGAATTCAATTTACGGTTGGTATATATACGGACCAATAGCATACGAAAGTATAGAATTTGCCACAGTCGAAGAATCTACGAAAGGTGAAGAAGACATAGAAGCATTATCACGAAAATTCGGGGAACAAGAGGAAGTCGAACGGGCTCCTATTCCCACCGTATTAAATGAGTACTGCGAAGACTTTTACAAAAAGACGTGCCGTCGACCGGGGGGTAGATTTGG
The DNA here is from genome assembly GCF_032173495.1 of Musca vetustissima. NCBI lineage: Eukaryota > Metazoa > Arthropoda > Insecta > Diptera > Muscidae > Musca > Musca vetustissima. The sequence continues at coordinate 18,438 of NW_026888362.1, forward strand.
TGTAAAAAAGTCATTTAAAAAAGAATATCAGCAATCTATTTTATTAGAATCGCCTCGTTTCAAATTCTCGTATACAACATTGAACATTGAATATACATTGAATGATATTCTATGTACAGGCCCAACATTATAAAACGATTTAACGTCTGTAATTTTAAATTGGTTATATAAATATGTATTTAATGGTGACATTGAGAAGATGTACCGTCAAATATTTTTACACGAGTCTGATATACCGTATCAGAGAATATTGTTTCGACGAAATGAAACCGCCCAAATCGAAGATTACAAAATAAACACTGTCACATTTGGTATTAACTGTGAGCCATTCCTGGCAATAAGAACGTTATTGCAGCTGGTCACAGAATGGCAAATTGAGTGGCCGCTAGCTACAAATATACTTAAAAAAGAAATATATGTAGACGACATATTAGCAGGCGGTCAAACGATTGATTCCGCGCTGCAGGCACAAAACGGTGGAGCAAAAACGTTGAAATCGTCCGGGTTTCTGTTTAATTTGAATGAATTGATTAAAAAAACTGTGGTCATTCCATGGAATGTACTTAGGCACAAATTCTCGTATACAACGTCTCCATACTCTATTGCAAGAGAAATAACGAAACGAAAATTTCGGTTGAACGTGGCTAAATTTTACGATAAAGCCTGTCTATCACGACCAACAATCGTAAGAGCCAAGATATTTCTACGAGATATATGGCTAAAAGGAGTTAATTGGATGATTAAAGTCTCATCCACTCTGTCGTATATGTGTTATGGAAAGAAAAGTCACTATTTAATAACGGACCACTTGTATGGTCAAGATTTTCTGTGTTTTGTTCTATATATTTCTTTCCAGAACATAAACATAGATCCTGAGCAATGTCTTGTGTGTTATAGGCAGCATAAGCTTATAGCCTACAGAATGGAGCCAAAAGACAGGAAGTATGCTGCGAGGGTACACAAATACTGCATAAGCTGTCTATCTAAAGAGCATTTTGCGCCAAACTGCAATGCATCTGGGAATTGCAGAATGCGTATGCAGAGACATCATACCCCACTGCACCCAAACAATCAGCGGAAATTTGATAACTGGCCTCCTGAAAACAATCCACCTCATCGGCCAAACAACTCTCATGGATACAACAACAAAGTTCTCCGAGTTGGAGACAACAAAGAAGATCCTCCAAGAAATTTCAAAGCAATAAAGGTCCTGGGATCGCCAGAAGGTTGCACCAGTGCAAGGGGCGGAGGATGTTGACGTCCGCACGGCCATCAAGCAGTACGTGGGTACCACACTATTAACACCGATGACAACCTCATCGATTTGGAGCTTTAAGTCATCGGTGTACTCCCATCTCCGAAAAGGACCAAAATCGGGATCCTTTCATCTCCAACCACTTCTTGATCAAGTAGTGAACCCAAAAGATCGTCCTGATCTAAGATTTATAAAAACCCCCAATCAACTCAATAAAGATACTGTCGCCTGGCAGGTCTGATTAATGAAAAAGTAAAATTTTAATTCTTTTAATTGTGCCTATACATCACGTGAGTATAACACGTATACTTGTGGTGTTGTGTGTATATTTATATGTGTTGTAGTTGATGCTTTTGGCAACTCACAATCCAAAAGCTCTAAATTCGTCTGAATTTAGACTTCACAACAGATCCTACGTTCTTGTGGGAATCTGTACACAAGGGTTGGAATTTTTGAACGAAATGGCTTCTACAGTGTTTATGTTCAAATATGTATGTATTTTATTCATACATATCAGAAATGCATGAATTCATTAAAAAATATATAAAAAATTTTCAAAATTTAAAAAAATTAGATCAAAATTTATTAAAACATAAAATGACTTAGAAACACAAATTAATATGGTGAAAAATACATTTAATTTCGTAATCTTATTAGCCCATTTGAAATTTTGAGAAATCGAAGCCAAAAGTTAAAAACTCCGTTTTTTACTCGAGTTTAATGGGCATGTTCAAAGGTGCCCCACCCATGGCATTTTTCGGAAATTTATAATAACTTTTTTTATATAAATATGTACACTGCGTATCATAACTATAGCCGCACCTTTATAGCCACGTAATGCTTTATTTGACATTTCCATGTTGTCGAATGAATTCAATGGAGTTCGTTCAAGTCTTGGAAGACAAATTATTGCCATTTTGGGAAAGCAGCAACAATAAAGGACTCGTTAATTAGCAGGACAACGCATCAGTTTATAAAAGTCGCCATACTCAAGTATGGTTAAAATCGAGAAATATTAAAATTTCCGACGAGAATCCGATCGAGAACATGTGTGGAATCTTGACTCGTCGTGTCTATGAAGAAAACCGCCAATACCTCCAAGAAGTGATTATCGATGAATGGCGGTCAATCGATGAAGACTTGCAAAAAAATTCGATCAACAGTGTGATGGATAACATTTTTGAACTTATTCAAAATTAGGGAGGCCCTACCCATTATTTATAAAAGTTATTTTATTTAAGTTTTAAAAAATAAATTGTTCTAATTTTGTAAAAGTGCATCTATAGTTATGCAACACCATAGTTATGCGAAACCATAAAGAATAAATTAATATTTTTTGTTGAATAATATGTGTTTTTGATCGTTTTATTGTGAACCAAAACTTAATGGGTCCATTTTATTTATCAACTAACATACCAATTGAATTAAAGGTGCGGCTATAGTTATGATACACAGTGTATGAAAGAAATTACATTAGTTATGTTTGAAATGATTGGTGGAATGCAAAAAAATTGTTAGACGAAAAAAAACTATGACAGAATTCTTCCTGCGCCCTTACAACCAAATGAATAAATGTTTACAATGACACTGCGAAAACATGGTCACCCATGCACAATTTGTCGACAACTGAAAAAGCAATCCAAAGTGGTTTACGCAGATAGAGAACAAGATTGCCATATACAAAAATGTGGTTGCGGGTCGGATAAATTTTAAACCAAGATTTTATGAGCGCTGTTCAAAGGTGCCCCCCTCTCCCCTATATTTTAACGACATTTTACGCAAGTTAATGAAAAATAGTTAAACATATTTTTTTACAAGTTTCCTTTAATTATAAAAGGAAAATTCTTATTTTGCTTAATCGAAACTAACAAACGAGTGTTGGGCCGTCGCCGTGAACAGACCACAGCGGATAAAGTGAAAAGTGCGAAAAATAAAAAATACAGTGTTTAGTGAAAAGTGGCCATTATTAAGAGAAAAATTTTGTTTCAAACCCAAATTTTTCGACTTTGGTCAAATTTTGTTTTGCCGACGGCTTTTTGTTTTGCAATAGCTGTTGGGTAAAACAAGCAACGATTTGCCGTCGGTACTTTGCCAAAAGTATTTTACCGCCGGCATGTCAACCGTTGACAAAGTGATTGCCGATCAGTGGTGTCAATCTCCCGTGAGGAGAAAAAGCGCAAACATCGCAAAGGCGATAATGACGACTCGCCATATGGCAGTTTAAAGTCGCTCTGGCTGCTGTTGAAAGGCAGTATGCTACCCCCTGTCTGAGTTTAAGGCCCTCAGCCAAAGGCAGGAGGAGATGAGCGTTGAGTTGCAAAAAATGCAACGAAACGAAACGGCCTATGGAAGCGAAAAAGCGCGTTTGGAGAAGAAAAACTCCTTAAAAATCAATGAGGCGCTTGTTGAAAAGCAAGTTGCCATAGAAGAGGCCACCATGGAGGTGGATACTGCTGCTACGCAGCTAGTAGAGCAGTCCGTGGTCACACTGCCAGTGCCACAGGTACCGGTGGTAGCAAACCGCGCACCACTACAACCATGCAAGACGCCGATATTGCCTGGGGAGGAGAAGGTTGCTGGTAAGAAGCATGCAACAATAAGAAAGTTGCAGCAGTGAAGGAGACAGCTGCAGCAAAGAAGGCCCCAAAGGACCAGCCGAAGCAGAAGGAGGCGTAAGGCCGCTTTACCCCCGGGTTTCACCGTAGTTAGCGCAAGGTCAAAGGGAAAGTGGGGGTCATAAAAATTTCTCAGTCACCGTACTGAAAAAAAAAATTCGAATGTGCAGATGTTCACTTCGGAAGAGCATAACGCTGTCCGCGAACTGTTTGTAAAGGAAGGTATTAATTTCTTTACTTACACTGCTAAGGGGAAAACCGCCTACTCGGTAGTCATTGAAAGACTATCGGGAAATTATGAGGTGGAGGACGTCTAGGCCGGACTTGCGGAACTGACCGTCGATTTGGATGTGAAACGCGTCGTAAAATTAGGAGGGAAAAAGTGGCTCATTAATTTGGTCCCATGTTCGGATATAGAGAAATTCTATAAACAGAAATATTTCTTTACAAATTCGGTCATTGTCAGAAAAGACGCCAAAAACGCTGCCACAATGTTTTAATTGTCAGCGTCATGGACATGTGTCCACAATTTGCGGAATGCCATTCCGCTGTTATAAATGCATTGAAAAACATGCATATGGCCAATGCAAAATCCCCTTAGGGGTACGCAAGCCAAAAATTGCTGCTGCTTTCACATCAAAGGGAACACCCAAAGCTAATATGACTTTAGGCCAACAATCTTTTGGAGGAGAATGTAAGTGGCTTCTCTCTTTTTGACGAACTGTGTCAGGATATCTTTGGCAAAGATTTCTTGAGCGCTGTTATGCAGGTTCGTCAATTTTCAGAGGGACTGAAAAGTAAGGACAAGGCGAGCCAGGCGAAAGCCATGGCCTCACTAGTAGGCATATTAGCTATCAATGGTTATGTCGACTATTTTTATTTTCGCTAATATTAACTTCTTAGTTGCAAAATTTAAAAGGCGCTACCTCAAAATATTCCGCAATCAACATAAACCGGAGGTCATGATGTTGGCGGAGCATACTATCTCAAAAGCACTGTTTTGAGAATGGCGGATATAGCTCTTTTCTACAATACAGAAAGTTTTCTAACAGACAGAAGCTTTAAGGTGAAAGTTGAAGAGAACCTTTCGTCAGAAAGGCATGCGCCTGAAGGGCAATTACTCCTTGCATATGCAGATGATATATTTGTCGCTGCAGCAGGAGCTCATGCAGGGAATACTAATGACAGACTAAATGCATTTTTGGAGCAACTCTCCGAATACTTCCAAACTTGGAAAATTTATATAAATGTCGATAAGTGTGAAGCAACAACCTTAAAAGGCAAGAAGAAATATTTATACCAAAGCTCCAGGCAGTATGAACCTACTCTTGCTATTGGAGGGAGTTATCTTAAATAGTAAATTTGAGTTTGTTAGGCATATTGACTACATTCATAAGAAAGTCAAAGGAGTATTTTGGTACTATGGAGAGGTTGTGCATTTGGGAGAGGCGAATCCTTAGGTCCTGCTTAGGCTTAAGGCCAGAATAAGGAGTGGATGGAATCTGGCGACTACCTGCTAATAGAGTAGTGTATGATTCCATCGACTTCAGCCGAATAGATAACTTTTCAATGGCATGCGCTCTAAGGTTCCTAGACCGAGCGGCAACTCTAGAAAATAAGCTAGTAAGGTTAATTCGGGCCAATTATAGACCTCCGAGCCACCTTGAATGAAGAAGGTCTTCTATATAGAGATGACCAGCTCCTCTTCTATCATCGTAGGTTTGGGACGCTAGATATTGATAGTAGGGGAGACTGGGGCACCTTCGGAATCGGGGGACCTTTGGCAATCGCGTTTTCGATATGAAGCTCTCTCCGTACATCACTAGTTTCGAGACAAAGATATCGAATATCGAAATAAATAACTGACACAAGGTTTGAAATTTCTAGCTAATAAACTCATTTAGATACATAAAAAGTGGTTAACTACGATGTGTATTATTATAAAAATATTTAAAAGTATAATGTTTTTACCAATTTGATCGAAAATAATGAAAAAAACTATAAAAATTACATTCGGCAATTTAAAGTGGGGCACATTCGGTCATATACAGATTGTGCAATATTATTTCCTTAAAATTTTTTTGAGTTTGTATTTAAAACTAATCCTTTAATATGGCTCGAAATTGCATATATAAGATCAAACGTGCTTGTATTGACGAAAATGCGATAGAACTATTTCTGATGGTGTGTGCGACCTTGAGATGTAAACGTCCGCCGCTAGAAAATAAAGTCTTATAATTCAAACATTGTGTGGCGTATTAAACCAAATAGAGCCTTTAGAGGATCAGAATTTCAACCAGACTGATAGCGATGACAATTACCCGGCTATGACTATGGTGCCGAATGTGCCCATCAAATGCCGAAGCAACCCCGGGTTGAGCACATTCGGCGAATTTGACTTTTTTTACAAAACTGTAAAATTTGTTAACTAATACTATTTTTTTATATCTTTTTGGTACTATTTTTATAATTAAGAGTCAGAGGACAATAATCAGTCATAAAGTTGTTATATATGTTGAATAAGTACTGAGATATAGAGTTCTAAAAGAAAGTGCCGAAGGTGCCCCAGTCTCCCCTACCATTTATAGCATATCTCAGTAGCGGGTAAAGGGTCCTTATCTGCATTTGTATATATTGTAAATAAATCCCCCATTCCAAACCCCCTGTAAATATTCTTTGCCTCTAATCCCATCCCACTTAACCCTGTACATAAAACCCTAATTTAGATTTAATACTTAGCTGTAAGTTCAGTACTTTTTAAGTCAAAATATAATAAGTGAGGTAAAGTTAGAAAAATAAGATTTAATGCTAAGTAGATCATAAGAAATATTGTTTGTCAATAAGTTATCTAATAACTATATTTAGTGTTTTGATGAAAACATAATTGAATTGATTGTGGCTTACCTTCTACTCGCGTAGAAAACGAGTTTTACTCGCAAGGTAATGCAAATATAAGAAGAAAATACATAATCGACTACATTAGTAGCGACTGTAAAAATGTTGTCAGTGAGCAACAAAATCAACCACCATCATCGGGTACGTTCGCTAAACCGTCCCTATCAACACGAACATTGGTTCGCAACACAATAAAAACACTTTAGGCAACAACAATGTCTGATAACATTGATGCTGATGCTACCTCATATAGTGTTACATCTGAGGTAAGCAAGTGGAGATAGTGGTAGTGGAGATAGTGACTATGGGCTAATCAATTCAATGAGCTGTACTTCTTATGCAAAATAAATTTTTAAGTTAAAAATTGGCTGACTTAACAGCACAAAAAAATTATATACCAGATTTGGTAACTAAAGATGAAGAGTCGGCTAGGGTAGCCAAAAACTCGAGCACTGCGATGGCCGAAGATGTCGTTAGTGCAACGACAAATACTTCTTATGCAAAATAAATTTTTAAGTTAAAAATTGGCTGACTTAACAGCACAAAAAATTATATACCAGATTTGGTAACTGAAGATGAAGAGTCCGCTAGGGTAGCCAAAAACTCGAGCACTGCGATGGCCGAAGATGTCGTTACTCCAACGACAAATACGGACTTATGGGCAACTCCCGAGGTAAATGCACGACGCTGTAAAAAACCGAGGGAGACTATAAAAACAACAACAACATTACCAGTAGAAGCCGAAATAACAACAACAGCAGCAGTAAACACAACAACAGCTGCACCATCAGCAATTTCTGTAAGTAAGAAAGGTAAAGAGAAAAATTACCAACGATTACATTATATGATGTGTACTTTGTAGAAAATACTACTATATTGGATAGATACATTAGTAGGGAAAACTTTTCTATAAAAATGTTAAGAACCAACTTTTGTCCCTTAGGATAAAATGATTGGAAAACTTCATAAAGGTTAATAATTTATTAAAGGAAAGGAGTTACAAATTCCATTCTCGCACATTTGGTGCCAATTTCTCTGGTAGCCTGTGAACTATCGCATCTATACTCTAAACATAGCATTCAAGACTTCATGTCCAAATTGGTTGATCGACTTAATTGCTACTGAATTGCTGATGAAGATATGAGGAGACTATATAAATTAAAGAAAATTATACACAATGACGTCACATTTGTAAAAGACAAAGAGCGGGACATTACCATATGCCACAATTGTCAAAGGCCAGGCCACGTGTCACATAAGTGCGGTATGGCATACAAATGTGTGAAATGCTCGCAGGGCCATGGACCTGGCAAAGGTTTAATACCTAGCAAAGAAGTTTTAGAAAAATTGCCAGAAAAAGAAGTCAAGAAATTTATTTTGAAATGTGCAAACTGTGGTGCTGAAGGTCATCCAGCTAATTCCAAAGAATGCCCAAAGATGCAGGCTATACTCCAAAATAGAGCTGAAAACCGGAAGAAAAAAGAGGCACTCAGGAAAGCGAAGTCGGATAGGTTGGCTGAAGTCCGTAATGGAATTTCGTTCTCCTGTATCGTTCGTTCATCCTTGCCTATAAATTCGGGGTCAACACAAACCCCAATAAACCAAAATAAGACGTCAAATACGGCGGATATAATAGGATTAGATTGTAAATCCTATTTTGGAAAAAGTTTAGCTGAACTACTTAAAGATTTGGACGAATTCCACATTAAACGTGCAGCTGAAAGTCCTGAAATGACAGTTTTAAAGCTGCTAATGCGAATCAAGAATTACAAATTATGAAGTGTATATTCATCAATGTAAATTCTATAATATCATTAGAGAAAAGACAATTGAAAATAATATTGGTAATCATTAAATAGAAATGTAAATTTACCCGCAATAGATTTTTGTATTGAAGGGCTTACCTCCACCTTTCAAAACGCATATGAATCGTCAATACCAAAAATTAAATGCCGTAGCCCATTACTAGGAGAATATTATTTGTTTCATGTAATAACGTAAAAGGATGAAACTTACGTTGCGAAGAACATTAGATCCGGGCAGATATGTAATACTAAAAGCTGACATCTGGAATCTTACAGCAATCATCAATCAATTAGTCTCCAATTTTGAAAGAGAAAGATACAAATCATACCTGGAGGGCATTGAAGTAAGCCCCTAGACTTACGGGAGGGACAATAGAGCTGCAGGGCTATCACACCAAAGTCCAATTAATGACATTTGTGATAATAACGTAACATCTATTACAGATGACCTCATATTGAGGAAGGTTAGGAAGGCAATTCCTTTCACAGCCTTGTTTCAGAGGAAGGGAATTGCTGATCGGAAGCCCTTGGTTGAGTTTTCCGACACCTTTTCAGCGCACGGCTCAGTAACTAACAATGAATCCATGTGGGTGTAAAATGGATTTGTTAGTGAAAATTTAGTGTTAACAGCCATCGCTAATAGACCCTCCCGTAAGTCTAATGGTATTGATAGGATTCCGGATGTAGATGTAAAAAAGGCTGGTAAGACAATTTCCCCATTTTTAACAATTTTATACAATCTCTGCCTCAATATTGGATATTTTCCATCTGCGTGGAAAGAGGCTCTGATTGTACCAATTTTAAAACCCAATTCTGACCCAAAAATATGCGACAAATATCTTCCAATCTCTTTGCTCTCCCCGTTTGGGAAAATATTAGGGATCCTAATACATAAGAAAACTAATGCCTTCATTGACGAAAACCACATTTTGCGCGAATGTCAATTTGGTTTCAAACCTCACCACTCAACATCACATGCGTTGTCCGTGTTCTCCACATATGTGGCTGATGGTTTTAAGTGATTTCAAGACTCAATTGCTGTCAGCATAAAAGTATGAACTAACACTATTCCGGTCTCGGACAGGATGAAATACCTGGGTGAGAATTTGAGTTTTGTCGCCATGTGGAGTTCATCCTGTCCAAGGCCAAAAAAGTGTTCCATGGATACACGAAAGCGTTCTCCTTGAGTGGAGCTCTCTCAAACGAGGTAAAATTACTAACTTATCAGCATGTAGTTAGCCCGATAGTAACATATTCGCTGTTTGGTTCAATTTATCCTCTTCCCAGATGGAAAGGATACGTATATGGGAGAGGTCCCTGCTGGCGTTCACCATTGGTTTGGGACGCAACTTAAACACTGATGGTATCCCAATGAGTCCTTCTAACAGAAGCCTCCTGCAGCTTTATTAAAGCTACGCGATGAGGGTCTTTTGTATGACGATAACCGCCTCATGTTTTATCACAGAAGGCACCAAAGATACGACTGGAGAGAAAACTCTGTATACAACACGGTACAATAACCCTATTAACCCCTCCCACTCCCCAATAACCATCCACCCCTTTTTTGTATATATTTGTAAATAGTTAGTATGTAAGTTTAGTATATAAGTATAGTATGTAAATTTATTATTGTAATAGTTTTAAGGAAAACACTTTTAAAAATTCTGGCAGAAAAAAACAAAAAAATTAACTGGATTATATTCACAAAACTAAAGCTTAACGTATGCTAAATATACAGCACACCTTGTACGCTATAGAACATAGTCTCGACAAATTCATATAATTTTGAGAATTTTTGTAAATAATATATATACTTTAGCTATTAAGTATATTTTGTATGAATTGAATAAATGAAATAAAAAAGCTGTTTTACAAAACAAAAAAGCAAAAGGCATATGAAGCAAAACAAACTATGCTTGGGAACACCGCGTGTTGTTGGCATTGTCAACTGTTTTACTATTTTTTTATATTTAAAAATAATTTTTTAAGGTTGTCCAATACATTTGTTAAGCTTTTACTTCAAAAATTATTATTTTGGCAAAAAATTATACCACAAAAAGGTATGAAAATGTCATTTATTTTCATTTAGTTTGAAAAATAAATGAAAAATATGTTTTTTCTAATGACATTTTAGGCACGTTAATGAAAAATAGTTAAAATATTTTTTTACAATTTTCCTTTAATTATAAAAGGAATATTCTTGCTTAATCAAAACTAACAAACGATTGCTTGGTTATTGGTTTGTGTGTGTGTTCACTATACAAACGACTTTGTTTTAAATATCACTCACAAACATGAAGCAAAAAGCAGCGTCGGGCGCGGTTAGTTCTTAGATGGTGGACCGCTTGGGAACACCGTGTGGTGCCTATTTACATATGTACAGAAATTCATTAAAATTAGACATTTTTGTTTAAATATATATATATATATATATATATATTATATATAATTTATTGTTCTGTGGTGTAAACATTATTTTCAAAATTAAAAGTTCTATATCGCCTGTGATAGAAAATTATATTTTTTTCGTTGTTAAATAGTATACAATTATGATATAAAGAGATGAGACACATTGGCGTTAAATATCCTCCACGTTCCAAAATATTATTAAGTTCATCATCGGAAACATAAAAACTTGATATAATATGATTTAAGTGGCTAGTACATCTTGCTACGAAAGACAGTGTAGTATTTACCATATATTTGTCGATTCTTGTACTTTCACTTTCATGGTAAAGTTGCCTGCATTTACGACTTGTCATTCGATCGAAGTCCTAGGCAGTGTTTGGTCATTTTTGACTACCTTTTTTCAGCTGTTTTAGCTCGATGATGTGTATCTGATACAATTATGTCATCTGCGAAAATTGACAGTAATTAATCATTGTGGGTTCTGGTATATCTGCAAGAAACAAATTATATAATACCGGTCCTAAAATAGATCTTGCAGTACACCTGATTTTAATTTATGATCTCTAGAATCTCTACATCTCTAATTGATATCATTTATTGAGACTTGGTAATATCTATCAGTAAGGTAGTTCTTTACTACTCTAGTTAGTCCTTGATTAAATCGATATTTTCTGTCAATTTTATACGTTATACCCTCTTGCCAGACTAAGTCAAATGATTTGCTGAAGTCAAGGATTATAGTAATGGTTGCTTTTCTTTAATTTAAGCCGCTGTATATGTTTTCTGTGAATGGCATGAGGGCTTTCTCATCATTTTGGAAATTTTTCAATACATTGTGTTCCTCAATATGTATGTTAATATTTCCTAAAATAAAAATTTCAAATAATTTTCCAAGAGAACTTAATAAGGAAATGGGCCTGTAGCTGTGGGGATCTGTCGGGTCTTTGCCGGGTTTAAGTATTGGAACAATAATTGACTTTTTCATTTTTTTTTTTTTTTTTGGAAAATATCCAATGTTCATACAATAATTCAAAATTAAAGAGAGATATTCCCAGGTGGTAAAACTTGTTCTTTTAAGAACATAGTTAGGGATGTAATCTATTCCAACACTTTTCTTATTGTCAACCTCTGTATAACTGAGCCTATTTCTGTTAATTTAATTATTTTGAAAATGGAATTTTAGGCCAAGCTAAACTACTTCCATCAGCTGAAAAGTAGTTTTCGGAGAAGTTTTGCATAGGTTCATTATTAAATAATTATGGATTTTCTATTAAAGTTTGGCTATTTATATTTTGAGTGCAATTTTGTGATTCTATGAATGTGTTTGCTAATAGATCTGTAATGTATTATTCAGAGCATATTTCATGTCCATTTTCATTTATTAGATTGGATATTTTACTTTTCTGGGTAAATCCGCTAAAAGTTTTTATTTGTCTAAACATGCTATTATTGCACGAGATATTGTTAAGATATGTTATATAATGTTGTTCTTCAAAAATTGATATCCTTTGCCTAATAATAATATTAATGTTTTTATTTCTGCACCTAGTGTTGTGAATTCTTGAGAGTTGATTGTTCTAAATCTTCCTCTTAATCTCTTTTGTTAAGAAAATAGGTGTCAGCTGGCATATCTGCAAGAAACTCTTTTTGGGGATGTGTTTTTGAATATGATTATTCATAGCATATTGAAAGGCAATATTCAGGCTATCAACTGATTTATCTATTTCATCGGTTGATACATTTCTATTTTTGGGGAGTAAACTATTATTCTATCTAGTTCATTATTGAAATGCCTAATCTTCATAGCATTGAAATTAAATATTTTTTCGGCTGTTCAGTCTCAATATTATTTAACGACAGTGATACAACAGCCTTTCTGGCATCTATTAAATTTAATCCATTTGTTATCATGGTTTGGGCCATTTGTTTTTGGTGTAGTTAGTAGCCAATCATATAACATCCTGCCATTTTAATTTGCTTGATGCCCACCCCAATGTGTGTGTTTGTCATTGAGGTCAGCATCAATTATCACCTCATTTGGACCAAATATATCGACTAGTGTATCGAGATCTGTCTTAGCTATTACTTCCTGAGGCCTATTGTATAATGATGCTAAAAAATATATATTTCATCAATGCCCAGACGAAACGGCTGATGCTACAATCTTGAAATTTTAAGTGAGGGTGACTCTTGGTCCAAATGTGATCGATAAGGATGGGTTTTTGGAAATTCGTACTAGAAGGGTACGAAAAGTACCCTATGTGATACCATTTGTATTTGGCGAACCGGTGGAGCTAGAACTCTGGAATTTGGTTTGGTGATCGTTGATGGAGTGTAGGATAGATGTACCAATTCGAACTATAACTATCCGCAATGTACGAAAATGTACTAAATTTGGTACAATTCTGTAGCGTGTGGACGGATAGCGTTAAAAACTTGAAATTTGGAGTGTGGATAAAGGCTGAGAAGTAGGGTCCATTTAAGGAGATGATTTTAAAAGCGTGTACTCATGTGTACGAAAAGTACTATATGGTAAAAATTTAATTTGGAGATACAAATCGAGCTGGAATCCTGGAATTTGAAATTAAACTTACCGTCGGAGTGTAGGACTGGAAAATGAATTTAGTTTTGGAAATTTGTTACTTATGCGTACGAAAAGTACTAAATCGTATTATAATCGGTACAGTTTGGATTTGGGTGATCCCATAGAGCGGGAACAATGAAATTTGGAGTCAGGATCACTGTAGCGGTGTGGGATTGGGGTCAGGATTCAGTTTAAAAAAATAATACTAATGGGTACTAAATGGTACTAAATTTGGTACAATTTTATTTTAGGTGAACCAATAGAGCTAGAATCATGAAATTTGGAGTCAGGATCATTGTTGAGGTGTAAGATTGAGATATGTAGGAAGTTTTAGAAAATTGTGCTAATGTGTACTAAATTTTGTACAATTTGAATTGTGAGTGAACCGATAGAGTTTGAATCCTGAAAATGGATTTAGGATCACTGTGGGGGTGTTGGTTTGGGGTAAGTTGGAAGTTTTTGAAATTAGTAGGGGAACAGCGCTCTTAAAATCTCGGTTTATAATTTTTCCGACTCGCAACCAATTTTTTTATATGCCATTCTTGTTCTGTATCTGCGTAAACCATTTTGGTTAGCTTTTTCAGTTGTCGAAAAATTTACATGTGTGACTATGTTCGCACTGCAATTGTAAACCTTTAATTTTTTTAGTTTAAAGGGCGCAGGAAGAATTAAGTGATAGTTTTCTTTCGTTAAACATTTTTTTTATATTCCAACAATTTTTTCAAACATAACTAATGTATTTTCTTTCATATATATTTCCTACAAAAAAAGTTATTATAAATTTCCGTACCTTTGAACATACCCAATAAACTCCATTAAAAGCAGAGATTTTAACTTTTGACTTCGATTTCTCAAAAATTTTAAATGGGCTAATAAGATTACGAAATCAGTTTTGAACACTTTGACTTCATCCATTAAAACAGCAATAAAATATGTATATCAAGCTTAAAGTATGTCATATATATATTCATTTTAAAGGTTACATATGTACATATTAGTTAAAACTTATGAAAAACCAAAAATTATAAAATTGGGTATGATTGGGGTATGTAGGAAGTTTTGGAAATTTATACTAATGTGTACCAAATTTCAATTTGAATTGTGGTTGAACCGGTAGAGTTTGCATCCTGACACTTAGATTTAGGATAACTGTGGGGATGTTGGTTTGGGTTAAGTAGGAAATTTTGGAAATTCGTACTACTGTGTATTAAATTTGGATTGTGGGTCAACCGATAAAGTTGGCATCCTGAAACTTCGATTTGGGATCACTGTGTAGAATTGTGGTATGTACGAAGTTTTGGAAATTGGTACAACTATGTACTAAATTTGGTACAATTTGAAATTTGCGTGAACCAATAGGGTTGGAATGGGGTGAAGGATCGGTGTATGCAAGAAGTTTAGTTAGATGGTTGAGGAGGGTACTTATGGAAATATTGTGTGCTAAATGGAAAATTTGGATTTGCGTGAACCTTTAGAGCTCGAATCATAAAATTTGGTACTAAATGGTACTCAAATTTAATTTAAATGTCTGGATTATTTTTTCTGACAAATGCAGTTTTCTCTGAAAATAAAATAATATGTTAATACATTTTTAAATATTTCCTACATTCGCTAAGGAAGTTGCGGGCATATGCTAGTCTATTTATATAAAAGAGCATAGTGTTAAGTGAGTGACTGGCAGATCATTGCCCAGACGAAACGTAGTCACATTTATTAATTCATTTCATCTTACATACTAAACAGGAACTGTGACTTATTCCTAAAAACTACAATATCTTAAGATCTAATGCCTAATATTATTCAGGCGTATAAATTCATTTTAAATATTGAGCTAGGCTACAATATGACATCATACAAAAGTCTTTTTTTTTTAAGAAAAAATTCAATTCATGGAACTCCTAAAAACTTAGAACTATTAAAAAAGGAGAAACATTTTTTTGTTTAAGGCTACATACTAGTTAAAGTTAATATTTGCAACTTAAAAACTAATATTTACAGACTTAAAACTAATATTTACAGACTTAAAATACTAATATTTACATATGTACAGGTAATTTGGGCCGTGGTAGTTCATTTCGCCCTATACTAAATTATTGGGTCGTGATATAGACCAAATCATCATCGATATTGAAGCTATTAAATCTTCGATGGTAAAATAATAGTTTACCATCCTTGTATATTAAGCTTTCAGCGTTTAATTTCTTTAGTGCAGATGGAGGTAGGTGCTTCCAGGAGCAGATTTGATCAAGGTTATCATCACAGCGTAGGGTCTCTGCGATTATGCCATTATCGATAAAATCTCCCTTTTCTAAGAAACGTAGGGCCCCATTGACCAGGAATTTGTCAATTCTTTCAAAGCCGTAGCCGTCATATATCCGCCTACATGAGGGGCTTTTGAAAGTTCCATCTGATGTAATGGTTGGGCATAAGCCTAGACAAGACCTTAAAATTCGCCTTTCCCATTTTCTAAGCCTGTCCATCTGTGCAGATGATATCCCGTACCACGCGGGGAATGCATAAGCCACTGCTGGGCGGACTATTTGACGGTATATTAAGAATTTAATCTTAATTGATAGACCCTCTTTCATCCTTAGTAGGTTTTGGTAGCCATAATAAAGACCATTTGCCTTGCGCAAGATTTGGTCAATATGCCTACAGAAATCAAACCTACTATTAAGTACCACACCAAGATATTTGATTCGGTCAGAGTTGGGAATTAGTTCTGACCCAATTCTAAGGACAGGCACAAACGACTTAAAGTTAGGGTATGCCACTTTAGGTTTCCCTTTAAATACTATTCCAGTACATTTACCAACATTTAGCCTAAGGCCCCACTTCGCAAAATATTGGTTTAAATCCTCCAAATAGGAGTTGAGTCGGTTATTAATAAGACTGGCCTTCGGTCCTCGTAGGGCCACCAAGATGTCATCTGCATATGTCAGCAAAAGCCCTTCCGGTGGTGGACAGGGTATATCGCTGACATATATATTGTATAACATGGGCCCTAGCAAAGAACCCTGCGGAACTCCAGCTTTGATAGCTCTTGGATTTGAGAGCTTTTCTCCAACTCTGACTTTAAGGGAACGATCTTTCAGGAAGCTAGCAACCAATCTGCATGTTTGTCTGTCAAAGCCAAACATCAGAAGCTTGTGGATGATTCCATCATGCCATACCGTGTCAAAAGCCTTAGAGAAGTCTAGTGCCACGGCAATGGTGCCTTTTTTCCTGTTCAGGCCATCACACACATAGTCAGCAAGTGCCGAAAGGGCATGGGACGTAGAGTGTTGTGGCCTAAAACCGAATTGGAAGTCCTTAAGGACTCCATGATCTTCAGCATGTCTCTTTAACCTTTCTAAAATAAAAAATTCAAAAAGTTTTCCAAAAGCGGATAATAATGAAATCGGTCGATAACTAGAAGATAGTTTTGGATCCGAACCCGATTTCAGAATTGGGACCATCATCGCGCTTTTCCAAGGTTTAGGAAAGTATCCTATATTCAAACAGTGGTTGAATAATAATACCAAAACCGAGAAAACTACTTGGCCGGCCTTTTTAAGGGCAACATCTGGTATACAATCTAGTCCACTAGACTTTCGGGATGGTCTTCTTGCTAATGCGACTCGAATGTCTTCATTAACAATGAATCCATTCGACTTCCAGGAGGAATTATCAGAGATGATGCTTCCATCAGCTGGTAGATCTTCAGAAAAGTTAACTATAGGAGAATTATCATCACATACTATAGTACTATTTCTTACTACTTGCCTAAAATCAGCATTGTTTGGGCCAATCCCTAGTTGGTAGACATCTTCCATGTGGCTAGCTAAAAGTTCTGCCTTTTGCTCGTCATCAAATATTATCGAGTTGTTTGAATCTACTAGATCACCAATGGGTTCTCTAGAGGCCAAGCCCGCCACCCTTTTCACCTTAGAGTAGGTTTTGTTATTCACCTTTATATTTTGAAGAAAGGTTTTCCTTCTATCCCTTTCGAACAAAATAATGGAATCTTCAATAATTTTGCTGATATTGCGAATATCGGCCCTGATGATGGGTATTCTATCAGGGTTGCCCGTTCTTCGTAATATCCTGACTAGCCTTCGCTTCTCTCTAATAAATCCTAGGATTCTGGGTGGTAAGTTGCCCAACCCACCATTTCTACCCTGTGATTTTGGAACAGCATCATCTATTGCCTGCTGAAAAGCATTAGTGAGTGTTTCGATACAGTCATCTATCTCATATGTATCGACATTTCTATTTGATGGGAGAGTACATCCATCAAGACATTCTGCTAATTTTCGCTGATAGCGACGGACATTCATTCGATTAAAATTGTAGTATGTTCGGCCTACAAATTTATCAATGTTACCAATTTCCATTATGATTTGAATGGCTCTGTGGTCCGATTCAAAATCAAATGTTTTGGCAACACCTCCGTTGGGAACAAGATCAATACCTGGTGTAACGAAAAAGAGATCTATAAACGATCCAGACGAGCCGTTAGGTCTCGTTGGTCTATCAGCTGGAAATGGTTTTAGGTTAGGGTATGAAAGTAGATGATTTTCAATATCCCTTCCTCTTGTATCAATAATGCTTCCACCCCAAAGCGGGTTTTTACCATTAAGATCTCCACCTATAACAATATCCTCATTATTGCTAATATCAAAAATGGAATCCAGCTCATTAACTGAGAAAGAATCACCTGGGCGTTTGTATAGTGATGCAAAAACCACAGACGTTCCATCTTCCTTCCATAACCTAACTGAACAACTTTCAATATTCCCTGAATTTATGTTCAATCTCTCACATCTAAAGGTGTCTCTAATGAAAACAGCAGTGCCTCCGCCCCCACCGTTTTCTCTATTCTGCCTAAAGATCCTATAGCCTTGAAAATTTAAATTGTGCCTGCTTGATAATCTATGTTCTGCTATAAGTAACACATCAGGTTTATGTTCATCAATAAAAATTTTTAAATAATGTTTCCTGGTTTTGGATACCAGAGAAAGGACATTCAGAAATATGCATATAATTTCCCTAGACATTATATAGCATATTATATTGCAAAGCCTTCATGGCTTCTTCTACTCCACGTTCTGCCGCAATTTGGCTAAATTGGGGAGAGAATTCCCTAAATTTGACCATTGTTTCAAAGAAACAATCGCCATACCTATCCTTACATGCTTTGAACATGTACCCTTCTCCTTGTGGAGGCATACCAGACTTCACTTGAGGAGGTGTGGATTTTCTGGCAGCTGGTACCGCTGTTACTGCATCAGGCTTGGCTCCTGCAGCTCTAGCATACGAGACATTTTCTCGAACATGGCTAAGATGAGCAGAGCGTGCTCTATTCTTCGCCGCAACTTTCTCACTATTATTTTTCTTATTTTTCCAACCAATTTAATTTAAGCGCCCATTTAAACCGAATTCGCTGAAATTCGGTACATTGGGAACAAAATTTCTTCGCTAAAAATTTTAAATATAGGTTCACTTTTTCGGTTAGCCCCTATGTAAGACACCCTCAATTTTCGGTATTTTAGGGGTTCTTGAGTGCGTTTTTCAACCGTATTCGTTGTACTTTGGTACAATAGGTTCTTATTGGGTAGGGGAGAGGGGGGCACCTTTGAACGTGGGGCACCTTTGAACAGCGCTCTTAAAATCTTGGTTTAATATTTTTCCGACCCGTAAACACATTTTTGTATATGGCAATCTTGTTCTCTATATGCGTAAACCACTTTGGCTTGCTTTTTCAGTTGTCGGCAAATTGTGCATGGGTGACCATGTTTTCTCAGTGTCATTGTAAACTTTTATTCATTTGGTTGTAAGGGCGCAGGAAGATTCTGTGACAATTTTCTTTCGTCAAACAAATTTTTTGCATTCCAACAATCATTTCAAATATAACTAATGTAATTTCTTTCATATATATTTATTACAAAAAAAGTTATTTTAAATTTCAGTAAAATGCCATGGGTGGGGCACCTTTGAACATGTTCATTAAATTCGAGTAAAAAGCGGAGTTTTTAACTTTTGGCTTCGATTTCTCAAAATTTCAAATGGGATAATAAGACTACGAAATTAACTGTATTTTTCACCATATTAATTTTTGTTTTTATGTCATTTTATGTTTTAATAACTTTTGTTCTAATTTTTTTAAAATTTGAACATTTTTTATATATTTTTTTATGAAGTAATGCATTTCTAATATGTATTAATAAAATAAATACATATTTAAACATAAACACTGTAAAAAACCATTTCGTTTAAAAATGTCAACGCCTGTTCAAAGCTGCCCCCCTGGGGGGGCAGTTTTGAACACTTTGAGTTCGTCCATTAAAACAGTAATAAAATATATTTATCAAGCTTATAGTATGTCATATGTATATTCATTTTGAAGGTTACATATGTACCTATTAGGTAAAATTTATAAGAAACTAAAAATTATAAAATAAAAAATTTTATAAGGCTTGAAAGCAAAAAGTGTTCAAAGGTGCCCCCCTCTCCCCTACCAAATTTCTTAGCTAAAGATTGTAAATATAGGCTAATTTTTTCGGGTAGCCCCCAAATAAGACACCCTCAATTTTCGGTATTTTGGGGTTCTTGGCCGACCTTAAAGCGTTAAGTCCACGTTCACTTGTTTATATTAAACATACATTTTTTATTGTTGATCAATACATTTGTTTAGGTTTTACTTCAAAAAATGAAGAAAATACAAGAATTTTCACCTTTATTTTGGCAAAAATTATACTCCAGAAACGAATGAAAATTCCATTTATGTTTATTTAATTTGAAAAATATGTATTTTGTAATGACATTTTACGCAATTTAATGAAAAATAGTTGAAATATTTTTTACAAGTTTCCTTTAATTATAAAAGGAATATTCTAATTTTGCTTAATCGAAAGTCCTGATTTATATTAGCCACGTTTACTTGCGGCAATTCTTATCGTTCTCTTTTGAATTTGCTTCATGCGTCTATACAAGGCAATTTGGTTTGAAAAATATTTTTTTGACAATGTTCTGGATTGTTATTTCAAATTACTGACACTACAAACAAAATACACAAAACTAATTGTCTGAAAATTGCTGGTACGAACATTTTTTCAATTTTTATTCCCCTTGCCCCTCTCTCCTGCAAACAAAGACTTGCCTAATGTAAACTCGCCTAATCTGAATTGGGACTATCAAATAATTGCTTGCTTATTGGTTTGTGTTTGTGTTCTCACTATATATTTCATTTTGTTTTATTTCCCAATTCATATATATATATATATATATATATGGGCAATATTGCCAATTTTTTAACATAGCTGAAGCGGAGGTTCACCCCTTTATAACTCGGGAACTACTTAAGTATATGAAAAAAAAGTGAATAGTTTTGAGTTAATTGATCTGTCGTTGCAAACTGTTCATGACATTGACCTCCAAACTTTATTTTGGTGGAAGCTGTGTCTACTTTAATGTAAAAAAATGTGTAAAAACAGGTTGAGGCGAACCAGTTTTTTTATGTTCTCTATCGATTTGTGATTAAGCCACTCATTTCACGGTCTTCGTGTCAAAGTAAAACTAGAAGCCAACAAAATGGGGACTACGCCCCTTATGTATCATTTTTCAAAATTTTAACTGCATCTACCTTTAAATGATGCTGACATTTTGAAGCTCGATTTTGAGTGTTTTTTTAATTTTACTTCTAGCTTTAATACGCAAATAGGAATTTATAAAAATCGATTATAAGATTATTGTAGTCGCGAATCTGCGTAATTTGATATGTATTTTGTGTATGTAGTATGCACAGCTTCAGAGTAATACTCATCCGAAGGTGCGAATTTTGTGCGATCAAATTTCTAAAAAACCTATTTTTCGGGCCAAATTATTAGATCTGTCAACTGAATGACATGGGTACCCGCGATCAATAAAGTTTTTTACGTTTCGGATGATATAAAATCTTCTTCGTGAAAATCCATCTACTAGAACGGCGGGAACTGGCCTTCCAAAAACACGAAATTTGGCAAAAAATGTTTTTGAAAATATCGCGGATTTATTTGCGTTTTCTGTGTATCATTTCCGCTTCAATAAATGACCTCATGCGGATTTTGATCTTTTTCGAAAAGAGAACTTTAAAATCTTCAGCCGAAAGAGAAATGTACGCAATTTATCTCAAAAATAGATTTTGCTGACACATCCATGGTTCTTAATGGACCACATTGAAATCGGTATAGATCGATGTATTTTTTTAGGGTGCACACCGAAATCGGATGCGCGTTAATGGCATATGGAGTTTTCGGAAATTATTCGCGTTTTACGATTTTTTGGGTACTTCAATGGAACGTGTGGCACATCTTAGCCGTCAAACTAAATTTCGCAAAATATATATGGATTGGAAGATAAACTTCAGTGCTTCCTGGAAACCGCATGCGCATCAAATTATTTTGAGAATTACGCGATTTACACGCAATTTAAAATGTATATTTCATAATACTATTTTATTTTAGGATTTATTCCTATTTATAGAATTCTAAGATTTATCGGAAGGGTCTTGATATAATCCGCAAGGCGTATACTTATACACAAAAAGTGATTATTATTATATATGTCAATTTTTCGGCGAAATTCGGGTAAAATAGAAGAATAACTCCAACATTTTCTTTCTGAAATTTCTTGTATACATTTAAAAAAATAAATATGATGACATTATTTTTTCGAACCAAAAACAAATAATTTTCCTCAATATCTTGTTTGTTGTCGCTGTGATTTAGAAACCGCTACACGGACTTGCATGATTTTGATATCATTTGATTCATCATGGTGTTTAGATTATGTATATATTTTTAAATTAATTTTTAGGTGTGTGTATGCCATTAATAAATTGAAAATATTGATGTAATCTGCTATATTTTTTTATTTTTCTCATATTTCGCGAATATGTGCTACTTTATCGTGATTATTATAATATATTCATATTCTTATCTTACGGAGGAAGATATATATCAACGTTTTTGGTCAATATAATAAACGGCGTAATTTTAAGATTTTTTTCTTATGCCCAAAATTAAAACCTCGATAACTTTTGCGCGCATCAAACAAAAATGTGATCGCGAACGGTTTCGGAGTCAGAACATTTTTCTCTATATGTGTACCAAAAATCATTGATGTGCCACAAAAACAAAAAAGCTGATTTTTTGAAAATGGAATATTAAAAAATTGGCAATATTGCCCATATATATAAAAGAGTTGTGTTATAAGTGACTGACTGACTGATCATCAACGCCCAGACGAAACGACTAAAGCTGGAAACGTGAAATTTGGCATGTACGTTGGGTTTGGTGGGGAGGCGTGTGATAAGGCGGGGTTTTTTGGAAATTCGTACTAAAAGGTACTAAAAACTGAATTGCGCCGTACCGTTAGATGTAGAACTCTGAAATTTGGTATGCATCTTGGCGTAGGATAATCGAACTGGTATGTGTGAAAAAACTGAAACTTGGTGCGTGGCTTAAGCTATTACAAATATAATGAGGAACAAAATATTTCTTGGAAATTGGTACTAAAAAGTACTAAAACACTATAACGCAGGAACGGTTGGAAGTACAACTCTGAAAGTTGGTATACAGCTTTGTCAATAATAGGGGAAGCGGTATGTGTGGAAAATTTTTGGAATTTAGTACTGAAGGTACTAAAAAGTACTAAATTATGTATTTGAATGGAACCGATAGAGATACATTTAAAAAACTTGGTATGTAGTTTAAGCTATTAAAAATATAATGATATTGCATAATTTAAATTAGTACTAAAAACTACTAAAACTGTATTACATCTCAACGGTTGGAAGTAGAACTCTAAAATTTTGTATACAGCTTTGTCAATGATAAAGAAATCAAAACTAAAGGTACTAAATATTTTACTACGATAGAGCAGGTATCTGAAATTTGGTAGGTAACTTAAGCTATTACAAATAGAATGATGGGTAAACGTATTGTTTTTGGAAATTAGTACTAAAATGTACTAAACAATTATAGATAGTATATTGCAATATAACCGACAGAGATAGAAATGTGAAACTGCGCATATAGCTTTAACTATTGCAAATAGAATACTATGCATAAAATTGTTTGGAAATTAGTACTAAAGTGGTGATAAAAAGTACTAACTAATAAAATACAATGGAACTGGTAGAAATAGAAATCTGAAACTCAGTTTGTAGCTTACTCTATTACAAAAAGAATGATATGCATATATTTTTTTAATTATTACTATATACTGTAGTATAATGGAACCGGAAGAAATAGAAATATGAAACACAGTTCGTATATTAAACTATTACAAATACTTGCTGTAGAGTAACATATTTTGGATATTAGTACTAAAATGGTACAAATATTAAATTATAATGGAAAAGTTAGAGATTGAAATCTGTAGCTTAACAATTACAAACTGAGCTATACTAATAATTATTTCTTCAATAAATATAAAGGTAAATTTAGAGTACACACATTTCCAACCTTTAGTATTTGGTTTATTGGAAATTAGTACTAAACGGCACCAAAACACAAAATATTGCACGGTGTGCAAAAAAGTGTAATTCTGAAATTCGGTATGTGGCTTTGCATATTTTAAAAAGTGGAATACGCCAAAAAGTTAGTAACCTAACGGTACTAACATGTACTAATTATTGTGTACGGTAGAACTAATCTGGAACTATGACAATAAAAAAGTAGAGACAGATATCCGAATTATAGTATTTATCTGCAACTATGAGAAATAAAATGTTTTAAGGGCATGTTTTTTTTCGAAAATCTGTACTAGAAATGATGACAGTTGTTACATGAAATATAGTTCCCAACCCTACATAGACCTATACTACTGCAAATGATTTTATGAATTGTACGAATAAGTGAACCAAGGCACCGAAAAAAGGACTAAATTGTTGACACTTTAAAATGCAAATGTTTTTTTTTAAATTTCTTTCATATCAGTACTGGTATTTATTTCTTATGATGTTTCCAACCCCAATAGAAATATATTATAAGGCCGCGAATTCCGATGTAATGAATAATGGGCAGAATCTTTATGTAGAGGATATACCAACAATTTTCCAATATGGAATTTGTAACACACAGCATTAGAAATACTACATTTCTGCAATCTTACCGGAAAGGCAAAACTCTGTATAATAAATGATGTACTGTACAAAATTTTAGCACCAACGCTTCTTAACCTATGTTCGAAATAAAAAATGCGGACTAAGATCTAAGATATTCTTTAAAAAAATTAATGTTCCGGTCCTGAACTATCATTACTCGACGTTTTCTGATTTATACAGAATACTTAAGTATCGAGATTATTAAATAAATTTTATGTGTGGTATGGATCATTTTTGTACATAGAAAGAATAAATCTATATTAAGTTATATTGTGTAGCTAAATCAATGTTTAGTTATTTTAACTATAAAATATAATTTTTTGGAAAGACCCGCTAACGACGAAGCGGGCATATGCTAGTATAATATATACATGCTTTGATACATACATTTTAACTTAAAACTACTGTAACACAAAATGTTTTTCTAGAGATTTTTATATCCTACACAACTATGTTGTGTGTGAGGAGTGGATGACCTTTAAATTGATACCAATTATATTGTCGTATGTACATATTTACAGGTTCTTACGTATTCATATATTATTTAGTAATACATTACCACACTAGAGGGCGGAAATATAGCACCGATCGCTTTTAAATTTTCCATGTTTTTTCGAGTTGATCTATAGACCACAGAGATGGCCTATCAGAAACAGTGACGTAAATGACATACCTTTCCGACGTATAATACATACGTCAGAAACGTCGGAAACCTACCCAAATCCATTAGGTTTTTGACAAAATAGCTATTTCCATTAATCAATTTAGAAATTACGCATGCTTTACTCAAATTAAAATAAAATTTCAAAATTTTATTATCTAAAAATTGTAGAAATTTTTATCAGTTCTAGTAAGGAATAGTCAGATATATGTAAAAATAATATATATTCTTGAAAATATATGTATATGCTGATAATATTGAAATAAATGACGTTTACTACATTTATTACATTTTATACAAGTATATGACGTTTTCGACGTTTACACCCTTTTAACAGTCGAAAACCTAAAAATTCGTCACACGGACCATCCCTGATAGACCACAATTGAAAGTCGAACATCACAACACAAACCACCGTGAAGGCAATCTGGACAAGTAATTAGAAGGGCTGTACTGAATATTAGTAATATTTGGAATATATGTCAGTGTAAGGAAAAGGTGCTGTTTATTTCTAATCGGGCAACAGGTTAAAACTATCACGAAATATTGCCCAGGCTCGGAATAAAAATCCGCAGAATGTTAGAGTTCCGTGGTAGTTGTGTAGGGTATCGTATGGTCGGCCCCGTCCGACTATACTGCTCCGCTCACTGGTTTTATATATAGATAAAATAGGCAAGGCCAGCCAACCTTTAAGAAAATGGCAATATTTGCTATTCCATATTTGTCGATTCTATCGATTTCACTTTCATTATAAATTTGGCTACATGTTGGCCTAGTTAAAGTCAAGGCTTACTGCTATAGTGCTATTTTGGTTGTTAATGCCATAAGGGCATGTGTAGTAGAGGTTTGTTTTTTAAACCATACTGACAATTTTTTAGTGTATTATTCTCTATGTGGTTATTTACTCTTTCTAATATACATATCTCAATTTTTTTTCCAAAACAATTTAGTAATGAAATTGGTCGATAGCTATTGGAATCTGGTTTTAGGATTGGAATAATTCGTTAATTGTTTAATTTTTTGGAAAATATCCAATATTTGCACAATGGTTAAATAACACTGCAAGGTATTCCCAAGTTGTATTGTTTGTTCTTTTAATTACATAATTCAAAAAAAAGTTCGGGGGAGGACAGCATACCGTCCTCCCCCGAACTTTTTTTTGTTGTTTAATGTATTGATTATAGTGCCTATTTCTTTCGGTGGTAATAATTTAAGTGTATTCTGTTTTAGTTGATGTGTACGACTTCCATCAGCTAGGTGGTAATTTGAAAAATTGACTAAAGCATTTTGATTTTGTGTACTTGTATTGTCTATTTCGTTTATGTTATTACATCGATATGCTGTATTTTGTGTATATGTTTTTGCCAACAAATCCATAATTTCTTGTTGGGAACATATTACATTTCCATATTGATTAATTAATTAAAAATACTCTTTTTTCACCAAGGCCACTAAATATTTTGACTTGCCTAAACATGTTTTCATTACACGATATTGTGTTTACATATTGTATGAAGTATTCCTCTTTAAAGATAGAAATTCTTTTTTGGATACTTGTATTTAAATATTTTATTTCTGCTCCTAATCCATCGAATTCTTCAGAACTAGTAGTCCGAAACCTTCTTCTACAGAGCCTTTTTTTTAAATATGTTTTTTGATATGGTGTTCAATGGCAATTTGAATTGCATCAGTAAGTTCATTAATAGATTTTTCAATGTCTTCTGTTGAGACATTCCTATCCATTGGAAATTTGCTGTTTGGCAAAACTCTTTCCAATTCCCTATTAATATCCTTAATATTCATGGATTTATAACTAAAAATCCTTTTTGGTCTTTCATTTTCAATGCTGTTGAGTGAACAACGTATTTTCTTGGCTTATTTAAATATATATGTATATAAATTATATCAATAATTACGTTGTTCATTTTCTTGTTTTCATAACTGCAGATTCTATAATTCCTGTTTCTACTTCTACAAGCTCACTTTTATAATTTTTCTTTATTATTATTGCTGTTTCACCGTCCAATTTATTTGTTGGGTGGTGCCTATATATATATTATATCCTTGGTTATTAGAACTATGGTTTATATTGAACATATGTTATGCAACTAATAGAACACCCGGCTTTTCTACTTCAATAAATAGTTAAAAAAAATTCATTTTTTGCTAGAAAGTAAGAAATTTTTATTAATGAATATTTATTTGAAGCTAGTCATTGAGATTTAAACTTAAAAATAGACCAAACAGTTGTTTAAATTTCTCATCCTCAGTTTCAAGTTTCTTAAAAGTTTTAAAATTTCTCTAGATTTTTTAATTGAGGGGCTTATATAATAACCTTGTTCTGTAGGACGCCTACCAAGCCCTAAGCAGTGCGCCTATATTTTCCTTTCAAACATTCTGATGCGTTCCATTTGATGTGATGATATCAGTGACGAAACCAGAAACGCGTAGCTCATTGGGTCGAATAATTTGCTTATATAAAATTCGTTTAACTTTTTTTCTGAGTTGTTTTATTGGCATTATGTACTCATTGGTAAGTGTGGAATGCAGCTCTACATTTTTTATTAGGAGATCGACATTTCTTATGAAGCTCTTTTCCTCTTCAAATATCACACCAATTTTCACTTTAGGGATATATTTTTTGCGTTACCATAAAGTTTCAATCCCTTTCCCTTAAATATAGTCGTTTGACATTTTTTTCAGTATATAGCTTTAACCCCTATTTGTCGATATATTCCTTTAAAGTTTAAAGATATTGACATAGCCAAGTGTTGGCTATTCTAGTTCTTGCATGAGTTGAAGTGACAAGTATGTCCTCTGCATAGATAAGTAGTTTTATATTATCTGGAGGTGGTGGTATGTCAGCAAGATAAATATTATGTAGTACGGGCCCGAGTACCTCAGTACACCGCTTGAAACTTGCAACATGTCCTGTTACATTGCAGTTACAGCAGTAGACATGTTTATATATTACTGTTGTTGTTTCTCCTGTTACAGGGTCAACAAAAATGTGCTCTTCTTTATTGAGCTTTTTGGGTGGTAAAGGACATTCCTTTGGCTCGTGGATTTCAGGGTATTTGAGACACCTGGAATTTTGGAATTCGTAGAGATGTGTCCAAAACGTTGGCATATACGGCATTGTATAAGCCCCTGTTTTTGGGCTTTTGAATCTGTATAGGGGCGGTAATTTTTTTAAGACAGATATAGGAATAATGTCAATGAATTCAATATTTGGATATTTTTTTTATAAAATCTATACCTGGTTTTGGCCAGAACACGTGTATGCCTTTGAGTATAATAGACTTGGGTTTTATATCATTGGGTGTGTACGTAAAGTACGGTATTTTTGAATTTTCAATTCTTTGACAGTATCAAAATTATCTTTTTTATTTTAATTCAGTCACGCCTTTTTTCAAAATATAGAAAACAAATTTGTCATGGTTTAATAAATTTTTAAGATTATAATTTAAATGTTTCATTTGTCTTATCTAATTAAAGTGGGTGAGTGGGTTTGGGTTGTTGTGGTTTGGTTTTTGTTGCTGCATGTTGGTGTTGATGCTGCTATGACCTTTCTCTTTTGTGGCTTGCGCCCAAATTCCTGTATCCATTTCTTCGCTGTGTACATTTTATCTTAGCTATGTGCTTACAGCTGATGTCGTTTGCGAGTTTGCGTTAGTTGACGGTGTTGTACATTTTGGTTTCAGTATTTTTCTACCCCAGGCAGTATCGGCGTCTTGCCTGCGCCTGAACCGGATTCGGACTGTTCACCGGTTTTTCCATAAGCACTGGTATTTTGCTTATCTTTTGTACGGGCTGTGTACAAGTATTATTCACAGATTTTTCTGTCAAAGATTTTGACGTCATTAAAAAGTTTTTATTGGCGGCTGCAATTTCTGATTTTCCGTCTGAAGGTCGCCAGTTACTCTTTTATAACTGTTTTCCCTTGACAAAAGTTCAGACAGCTGCCTGGAAGTTTTTCTTGTAACTTCCAAAGGGCAGTTAGTTCAGCAATTTTTGGAGCAATGTTATAGTATCGCTTATTTTCATTTTTGAGTAATTCGGGTCATCTTCTTCATGATGCCTTTTGCTGCTACTGCTTCTACTTCGCCTTTCCGTTTTAGCTTTAGTAGAAGATTCATTAGAATTAAGTTCGTCATACGTGGTGGTGACTTTATATACACTTCCTTTAGCTTCAGCTGCTATGTCACCATTTTCCAAAAAGACAGCATATTTAACACCAAGTTTGATAACAAATTTGTGTTATTGTTATTGCTGTGTTTGGACTTTTTATTTAATATTTTCACTTTTTCAATAATTGGCTTTATTAATTGTTTATAAAGACATAATTTTATGTTACTGCTTAATTCATGTTTTCTATATAAGACCTGCATTATACTATGGAATTCCACCTTTGCTTTTCTCATACTATTTTGTGTATGCTTGTGAAATGAATATTTTTCATTAAAGTTTATTCCCAAGTAATTAAGGTCCGTAACATTTTTCATTAAGGTTAAATAACTTTTTATTTTAGGCTTAAAATTTCTATAATTTTTATATAAACGAGATTTTTTGACTTTGATTATTCTAGCTTGGTATTTATTTATGATTAAATTTAGCTTTCACATATCAAAGTAGTTGTGTAACAAATTTAAATAATTATGTAATTTATTTTGTGAAGTTTTTGCTATATGATGGGTGACCGCAATTAGTATGTCATCAGCGTATGTGATGAGTAGACCTCGAATTTTTGCATATTTTTTATGCTTTATCCGATTGGACTCAAATTTTGTATTTAGGCGTTTCATGCTTTAATTGATCGATATTTGGGGTCATGTCAAAAATATGCAAAAAAAATATGCAAAATATGCAAAAAATATGCAAAATATGCAAAAGATATCCAAAATATGCAAAAAATATGCAAAATATGCACGGTATGCTAGGTCGATATTCGATAAATATATGCAAAAAATATACAAAATATGCATTGTCGATATGCAAAATTTGCAAAAATATGCAAAAATATGCAAAATATGTGCAAATATGAGCAACATATTTCACATATGCAATCATTTTAATAAAAAAAAGGTTTTTCATGGTAGTTTTCGAATTTGTGTGCTTTCTTTATTTTTAACCTATAGAAATCTAATTTTGTATGTATGCGTTTCATGGTTCAACTGTTAGATTTTTGGGGCATTATGAAAAATTTGCTAAATATATGTATAAAACATGCAAACATATATAACCGTTATATGGCGATATACTAAAACGTCGACCGATATATCCCATTTCCAATACCAAACATCCTAGGAGTAATAATAATATATGTGCAAAATATCAAAGTTCTATCTTTAATATTGCGACCTAGCATACCGTGCATATTTTTTGCATAATTTGCATATTTTCGCATATTTTCGCATATTTTTTATATTTTTGTATATTTTAAATATTTTGCATATATTGCATATTTTTGCATATTTTGCATATTTGTGCATATTTTTGCATATGTTTGCATATTTTTGCATATTTTGCATATGTTTGCATATTTTGCATATATTTTGCATATTTTTGTATATTTTGCATATTTTTGCATATTTTGCATATGTTTGCATATTTTGCATATATTTTGCATATTTTTGCATATGTTTGAATATTTGCATATTTTGCATATTTTTGCATATTTTGCATATTTTTGCATATGTTTGCATATTTTGCATATATTTTGCATATTTTTGCATATTTTGCATATTTTGCATATGTTTGCATATTTTGCATATTTTTGCATATGTTGCATATTTTTGCATATTTTGCATATTTTTGCATATTTTTGCATATGTTTGCATATTTTGCATATGTTTGCATATATTTTGCATATATTTTGCATATTTTTGCATATTTTTGCATATTTTTGCATATTTTTGCATATTTTTGCATATGTTTGCATATTTTTGCATATGTTGCATATTTTGCATATTTTTGCATATTTTTGCATATTTGGCATATTTTTGCATATTTTGCATATTTTGCATATGTTTGCATATATTTTGCATATTTTTGCTTATTTATTGCATATCGACCTAGCATACCGTGTATATTTTTTGCATATTCTTGCATATATTTATCGCATATCGACCTAGCATACCGTGCATATTTTTTGCATATTTTGCATATTTTTGCATATTTTAGCATATATTTTGCATATTTTTGCATATTTTGCCTATATTTTGCATATTTTATGCATATATTTTGCATATTTATTGCATATCGACCTAGCATATTTTGCATATTTTTTGCATATTTTGCATATATTTTGCATATTTTGCATTTTTTTGCATATCTCGTGCATATGCAAAATATGCAAATATGCAAAAAATTAAAAAATATGAACCCTTCAAATTATTCCAAATCCTTTGAAACGAATTTGTGTCCAATCAGAATTTCGATATCTTCATTATTAAAAAATATGCAAATATGCAAAATCCGAGGTCTAGTGATGAGTAATATGCCAGTTTCAGGCTCTGGTAAGTCAGCTATGTATAATGTGATTGTAGAATTTGTATTTTCTATTGTTACTGAAAAATATCGTTTATCTACATAGCTTTTCAAAAGTCTTACTATTGATGGCGAAAACTTATATGAGTTCTTTAATTTATATGAGTATGAGTTTTTTAAGCTTTTTCGAAATCGAGACTTACCATTACAATAGCACTTCTATTATTAAATCCTTGTAAAATTTTATTTGACAATACTAATAGAGCATGTGTCGTAGAGTGTTTTTTTTTTCTAAGACCTAACTGATATGCCATTATTATTATATTATTATTATCTATTGTTTATTTAGCATATCCAATATAAATATATTAAATAATTTACCTACATTTGACAGCATTAATATAGGTCTGTAACTTTTAGGTTTAAGATGTGGCACTACTTTAGCATATTTCCATTCCAGGTTGTTAAAAAGCCCTTTATTTTTCGCAGTATAAAATTTGGTATTCCATCATAGCCACTATTTCATGTTTTTTTTTCTTCTAGCATTCTGTTAAGTTTTGTTCTATTAAAGCTCTTAAAATCATACAGTTCCATTTCCTCTGTCCTTTCTACTTGATTACATTTAATATTTATTACTATTTCATTTTATTTGCAAATTCATTTTTAATTATATACAACTCATATTAAACTTAAATAATAATTTACTCTAGCACAAAATTATATTTGTCTATCAAAATATATATATTTATATGATAATATTATATTATTATAACAGATTTTGAATTTTAATTCCTTTCATTTTTAATAACTACTTATAACTAGACCTCGGTATGCTAGGTCGATATGCGATAAATATATACACAAAAATATACAAAATATGCATTGTCGATATGTAAAATATATGCAAAATATGCAAAAATATGCAAAAAATGCAAAAAATATGCAAAATATATGCAAAATATGCAAAATATGCAAACATATGCAAAATATGCAAAAATATGCAAAATATGCAAAAATATGCAAAACATATGCAAAGATATGCAAAAATATGCAAAATATGCAAAAATATGCAAAAATATGCAAAAAAAAAAATGCAAAATATGCACGGTATGCTAGGTCGATATGCACTAAATATGCTAAATAATTGCATAAAATATGCAAAATATTTAATATATACAAAATAATAAAAAATATGCAAATTATGCAAAAAATATGCACGGTATGCTAGGTCGCAATATTAAAGATATAACTTTGAAATTTTGCACATATATTATTATTACTCCTAGGATGTTTGGTATTGGAAATGGGATATATCGGTCCACGTTTTAGTATATCGCCATATAACGGTTATATATGTTTGCATGTTTTATACATATATTTAGCAAATTTTTCATAATGCCCCAAAAATCTAACAGTTGAACCATGAAACGCATACATACAAAATTAGATTTCTATAGGTTAAAAATAAAGAAAGCACACAAATTCGAAAACTACCATACCATATTTTGCATATTTTTGAATTTTTTGCATATTTTGTATATTTTGCATATTTTGCATTTTTTGCATATATTTTGCATATTTTGCATATATATTGCATATTTTGCATATATTTTGCATTTTTTGCATATTTATTGCATATCGACCTAGCATACCGTGCATATTTTTTGCATATTTTGCACATTTTGCATATATTTTGCATATTTTTGCATATATTTTGCATATTTTTGCATATATTTTGCATATTATGCATATTTTTGAACATTTTAATGAATATTTTGGAACATTTTAGAACATAAAAATCGATTTTAGGAGATTTTTTTTGAAAAATAAAAAATCAAATAAATTACAAATTAAATACTTTTGAATAAAAAATGAATGAAAAAATTATAACGTTATTAAATCGGAAAAAAAATTAAAAAGTTATTTAAATTGAGGAATTTTTTGATTTAATAATTTTTCAAATTTATTTTTATAATTATGGCCATAGAGTTGACGACGGCATTTTTATATGGAAATATGTTCGAAGGAAGAAATTTTTTGATTTTTGATAGAAATTTAGCGAAATAAAATAAGATTGTAATGAAAATGTTGAAGTCAATTTTAATTGAATAAAAAATAAATAATTTGACTATTTATAAAAAATGAAATTTTTCGATTTATAAGAGAATCTAAACAATTTTTTTACGAATATTTTCAAAAATAAATAAAAAAATTTAGAATTCTTTAAAAATAATTTTAATTGTGAAAATTTTTAGAAGATGAAAAGCGATTTTATTATTAGTTTTTTGAAAAATAAAATGAAATAAATTACAAATTAAATAATTTTGAATAAAAATTGACATTATAAAAGAAAAATGAAAACATTATTTTGGATTTCTTTGAAAATAAATCTAAATTTGTTTAGGAAAAATTAATTTATTAAATCGGAAAAAATAAGATTTTTTTTTACATTTAAAGAAAATTTTAGAATTTTGAATATATAGGGGAGAGGGGGGCACCTTCGAACGTGGGTCACCTTTGGACAGCGCTCATAAAATCTTGGTTTAATATTTTTCCGACCCGCAACCACATTTTTGTATATGGCAATCTTGTTCTCTATATGCGTAAACCACTTTGGCTTGCTTTTTCAGTTGTCGGCAAATTGTGCATGGGTGACCATGTTTTCTCAGTGTCATTTTAACTTTTATTCATTTGGTTGTAAGGGCGCAGGAAGAATTCTGTGATAGTTTTCTTTCGTCAAACAAATTTTTTGCATTCCAACAATCATTTCAAATATAACTAATGTAATTTCTTTCATATATATTTATTACAAAAAAAATTATTTTAAATTTCCGTAAAATGCCATGGGTGGGGCACCTTTGAACATACCCATTAAATTCGAGTAAAAAGCGGAGTTTTTAACATTTGGCTTCGATTTCTCAAAATTTCAAATGGGATAATAAGACTACGAAATTAACTGTATTGTTCACCATATTAATTTTTGTTTTTATGTCATTTTATGTTTTAATAATTTTTGATCTAAATTGTTTAAATTTTGAACATTTTTTATATATTTTTTAATGAAGTAATGCATTTCTGATATGTATTAATAAAATAAATACGTATTTAAACATAAACACCGTAAAACACCATGTCGTTAAAAAACGTCAACCCCTGTTCAAAGCTGCCCCCCTGGGGGGCAGCATTGTCCGCCGAGGGGTAAGGCAGGGAAGACTATAGTTTCGGATCTCGCCACTGATCCTCATCAGTTCCCTTAGTTTTTTGTTGGGATATTCTCCCCAGAAGCTATTAATAGCTTCTTTACAAAAAACCTTTCAAACCCAAATGTCTCTTGTGACAATTCGAAGTTCTTACGTTACCAGCGATACGACCCCAATGAGAAGTTCGTTTCGTTGGCGCCTGACTTCGTGGTCAACAAGGCATTTACAGACAACTACAATACATTTCCCACTGCTATGTGTCGTCACTTTGTGACGAATGCACATAACATTGTTGTTGGTATTGCTAGTTAAAGCAAAATACCAAACAGTATGACCGTGCCTCGTCTACAACTTCAGTAGTGTTTGGCGGGTTATTTGGGATACCATTTGTATTTTGTTTTTGCAAAATAGTCAGGCTTAATCCCAGTTTGTTGTTTTTATAAAAAACAACTATTTATTAGTGGGGAATGTATGGCATTGTCCGCCGAGGGGTAAGGCAGGGAAGACTATAGTTTCGGATCTCGCCACTGATCCTCAGCGAGATCCGAAACTATACCCTCGGCGGACAATGCCATACATTCCCCACTAATAAATAGTTGTTTTTTATAAAAACAACAAACTGGGATTAAGCCTGACTATTTTGCAAAAACAAAATACAAATGGTATCCCAAATAACCCGCCAAACACTACTGAAGTTGTAGACGAGGCACGGTCATACTGTTTGGTATTTTGCTTTAACTAGCAATACCAACAACAACGTTATGTGCATTCGTCACAAAGTGACGACACATAGCAGTGGGAAATGTATTGTAGTTGTCTGTAAATGCCTTGTTGTTCTCATTGGGGTCGTATCGCTGGTAACGTAAGAACTTCGAATTGTCACAAGAGACATTTGGGTTTGAAAGGTTTTTTGTAAAGAAGCTATTAATAGCTTCTGGGGAGAATATCCCAACAAAAAACTAAGGGAACTGATGAGGATCAGTGGCGAGATCCGAAACTATAGTCTTCCCTGCCTTACCCCTCGGCGGACAATGCCATACATTCCCCACTAATAAATAGTTGTTTTTTATAAAATTAACAAACTGGGATTAAGCCTGACTATTTTGCAAAAACAAAATACAAATGGTATCCCAAATAACCCGCCAAACACTACTGAAGTTGTAGACGAGGCACGGTCATACTGTTTGGTATTTTGCTTTAACTAGCAATACCAACAACAACGTTATGTGCATTCGTCACAAAGTGACGACACATAGCAGTGGGAAATGTATTGTAGTTGTCTGTAAATGCCTTGTTGACCACGAAGTCAGGCGCCAACGAAACGAACTTCTCATTGGGGTCGTATCGCTGGTAACGTAAGAACTTCGAATTGTCACAAGAGACATTTGGGTTTGAAAGGTTTTTTGTAAAGAAGCTATTAATAGCTTCTGGGGAGAATATCCCAACAAAAAACTAAGGGAACTGATGAGGATCAGTGGCGAGATCCGAAACTATAGTCTTCCCTGCCTTACCCCTCGGCGGACAATGCCATACATTCCCCACTAATAAATAGTTGTTTTTTATAAAAACAACAAACTGGGATTAAGCCTGACTATTTTGCAAAAACAAAATACAAATGGTATCCCAAATAACCCGCCAAAAACTAAAAATTATAAAATAAAAAATTTTATAAGGCTTGAAAGCAAAAAGTGTTCAGAGGTGCCCTCCTCTCCCCTACATTTTTTAATTTTATTTAATAATTTTTTGAAATTTATTTTTATATTTATGACTACTTTCTTAATTAAAATTATTATTTTTGTAATGATCCACTCCATATGAACATCGTACTCACATCGTTGTTCTTTCATTCGTTCGTTGTTTAGTATAACGGACTAACAAAATACTACCACATGCATAGATAAAGTGACGCTATGGTATACACACATAATATAAGCAAGCAAGCATATGAACAAACAAGCAACGGCATTTAGAAATGCGAGTTGACGGCGGCATTTTTATATGGAAATATGTTCGAAGGAAGAAAATTTTTGATTTTTGATAGAAATTTAGCGAAATTAAATAAGATTTTAATGAAAATGATGAAGTCAATTTTAATTGAATAAAAAATAAATAATTTGACTATTTACAAAAAAAATTGACATTTTTTGAGTTATAAGACAATTAAAAAAAAAATGAAAAAAATTTAGAATTCATTAAAAATAATTTTAATTTTTTGGTGAATTTTCTTGAAATGAGAACGTAATGATTTTTTATTTATTTATTTATTTTATTTATTTTTTTTTTTAAATTTAAAACACTGATGTGAATAGTCATGGCATTGTTGTTCTTTAACGTTATGTACTAATACATGTATAGAGTATGTGTAGTTATGGTATACACACATAATATGAGTAGACCTCGGATTTTTGCATATTTTTTATGCTTTATCCGATTGGACTCAAATTTTGTATTTAGGCGTTTCATGCTTTAAGTGATCGATATTTGGGGTCATGTCAAAAATATGCAAAAAATATGCAAAAAATATGCAAAATATATGCAAAAAATATGCAAAATATATGCAAAAAATATGCAAAATATGCAAAAAATATGCAAAATATGCAAAAAATATGCAAAATATGCAAAAAATATGCAAAATATGCAAAAAATATGCAAAATATGCAAAAATATGCAAAATATGCAAAAAATATGCACGGTATGCTAGGTCGATATGCGATAAATATATGCAAAAAATATACAAAATATGCATTGTCGATATGCAAAATATGCAAAAATATGCAAAATATGGAAAATATGCAAAAATATGCAAAATATGTGCAAAATATGCAAACATATGCAAAATATGCAAAAATATGCAAAATATGCAAAAATATGCAAAATATGCAAAAATATGCAAAATATGCAAAAATATGCAAAATATGCAAACATATGCAAAATATATGCAAAATATGCAAAATATGCAAAAATATGCAGAATATATGCAAAATATGGAAAATATGCAAAAATATGCAAACATATGCAAAATATATGCAAAATATGCAAAAATATGCAAAATATGCAAAATATGCAAAATATGCAAAATATGCAAAAATATGCAAAATATACGCAAAATATGGAAAATATGCAAAATATGCAAAAATATACAAAAATATACAAAATATGCAAAAATATGCAAAATATGCAAACATATGCAAAATATGCAAAATATATGCAAAATATGCAAACATATGCAAAATATGCAAAAATATGCAAAATATGCAAAATATGCAAAAATATGCAAAATATGGAAAATATGCAAAAATATGTGCAAAATATGCAAACATATGCAAAATATGCACGGTATGCTAGGTCGCAATATTAAAGATATAACTTTGAAATTTTGTACATATATTATTATTACTCCTAGGATGTTTGGTATTGGAAATGGGATATATCGGTCCACGTTTTAGTATATCGCCATATAACGGTTATATATGTTTGCATGTTTTATACATATATTTAGCAAATTTTTCATAATGCCCCAAAAATCTAACAGTTGAACCATGAAACGCATACATGCACAATTGGATTTCTATAGGATAAAAATAAAGAAAGCACACAAATTCGAAAACTACCATGTAAAATCTTTTTTTTTTTTTTTTTGATTAAAATGATTGCATATGTGAAATATGTTGCTCATATTTGCACATATTTTGCATATTTTTGCCTATATTTTTCATATTTTTTGCATATTATTGCATATCGACCTAGCATACCGTGCATATTTTTTGCATATTTTTGCATATTTTGCATATTTTTGCATATTTTGCATATGTTTGCATATATTTTGCATATATTTGCATATTTTGCATATTTTTGCATTTTTTGCCAATTTTGCATATTTTTGCCAATTTTGCATATGTTTGCATATGTTTGCATATATTTTGCATATATTTTGCATATTTTTGCATATTTTTGCATATTTTTGCATATTTTGCATATTTTTGCATATTTTGCATATTTTGCATATTTTTGCATATTTTGCATATTTTTGCATATTTTGCATATGTTTGCATATTTTGCATATATTTTGCATATTTTTGCATATTTTTGCATATGTTTGCATATATTTTGCATATTTTTGCATTTTTTGCCAATTTTGCATATTTTTGCCAATTTTGCATATGTTTGCATATGTTTGCATATATTTTGCATATTTTTGCATATTTTGCATATTTTTGCATATTTTGCATATTTTTGCATATTTTGCATATTTTGCATATATTTTGCATATATTTTGCATATTTTTGCATATTTTGCATATTTTGCATATTTTTGCATATTTTGCATATGTTCGCATATTTTGCATATATTTTGCATATTTTTGCATATTTTTGCATATGTTTGCATATATTTTGCATATTTTTGCATATTTTGCATATTTTTGCATATTTATTGCATATCGACCTAGCATACCGAGCATATTCTTGCATATATTTTGCATATTTATCGCATATCGACCTAGCATTCCGTGCATATTTTTTGCATATTTTTGCATATTTTAGCATATATTTTGCATATTTTGCCTATATTTTGCATATTTTATGCATATATTTTGCATATTTATTGCATATCGACCTAGCATATTTTGCATATTTTTTGCATATTTTGCATATATTTTGCATATTTTGCATATTTTTTGCATATTTTGCATATTTTTTGCATATTTTGCATATTTTTTGCATATTTTGCATATTTTTTGCATATTTTGCATATTTTTTGCATATCTCGTGCATATGCAAAATATGCAAATATGCAAAAAATTAAAAAATATGAACCCTTCAAATAATTCTAAATCCTTTGAAACGAATTTGTGTCCAATCAGAATTTCGATATCTTCATTATTAAAAAATATGCAAATATGCAAAATCCGAGGTCTAAATATGAGTAACCAAAGGCATTTAGTAATACGTATTGCCGACGGCATTTTTACATTATGCGGAAATATTTGAATCAAAAATTTAAGATTTTGGAAAGAAATGTGGTATGAAGAAAATTCAAATTAATTAAAAAATATTTGAAAAATCGGAAAATGTAATAGCAATTTTTTTAATATTTGATATATGTAGTTATAATTTTTATTAGTATATTTATTAAAAAAAATAATAATAATAATTAATTTTCAACAAGAAAGTATCTCTTTTTTAATATTTTTTGTGGTCCTGAAAAGGACCGATTGTTTTGTTGTAAAAAAAGAAGATTTCTCCAAATAGCGTCAAAAAAATATTTAACCGCCGAAACCGTACAAAGTACGACCTTGTCTCTTCAAAGCGTAGACGACATCCATAGCAGTGACGGTTTTACGCTTAGCGTGTTCGGTGTAAGTGACAGCATCACGAATAACGTTTTCCAGGAACACTTTCAGAACACCACGAGTTTCTTCGTAAATCAATCCAGAAATACGTTTTACACCACCACGACGAGCCAAACGTCTAATAGCTGGCTTCCCAAACCTTTTCCCAAGCCTTTTCCACCTTTACCGCGACCAGTCATTTTTCACTTTTTTTTTAATTCACTTTAACACTTCACGAAAGCACAAGAACGAATGTTTTAACTAGTTCAGTTCAGTTCAATTTATTTTCCCAAGATATTTAATTACATAGTTTCTTAAGTCTAGTCGCTTATATTTAATCTATATCTAACGTATTTTCATACTTCTCTAGATTTATTACATTTATAATTTTATATGAACTATGTGGTAGGCCAGCCCGCTCAAAATTTGTGGTTAATTGTAAGTTATTTAGCATTCCGTGCATATTTTTTGCATATTTTGCATATTTTAGCATATATTTTGCATATTTTGCCTATATTTTGCATATTTTATGCATATATTTTGCATATTTATTGCATATCGACCTAGCATATTTTGCATATTTTTTGCATATTTTGCATATATTTTGCATATTTTGCATATTTTTTGCATATTTTGCATATTTTTTGCATATTTTGCATATTTTTTGCATATTTTGCATATTTTTTGCATATTTTGCATATTTTTTGCATATCTCGTGCATATGCAAAATATGCAAATATGCAAAAAATTAAAAAATATGAACCCTTCAAATAATTCTAAATCCTTTGAAACGAATTTGTGTCCAATCAGAATTTCGATATCTTCATTATTAAAAAATATGCAAATATTAATTACATAGTTTCTTAAGTCTAGTCGCTTATATTTAATCTATATCTAACGTATTTTCATACTTCTCTAGATTTATTACATTTATAATTTTATATGAACTATGTGGTAGGCCAGCCCGCTCAAAATTTGTGGTTAATTGTAAGTTATTTATTTATTTCTCTTGTGAAAATGGGAAAAGCACAAGTTATACATTTACTTAAAACTAGGATAACAATAAAACAAAAATAAATATAAATAAACGTTTATTTACGTGACTTACGGTATTTCATTTCAAATTATTTTTATTTATTGTCCTGTTCTATAAACTAAGTCATCTATATTATACGATTTATATCGCCTATGATAAAATAATAATTGACCAGAGGTATTATACATGGTACCACTGTTATAAAGGTGTAATAAACTTAAGGCTGGAAGATATTTATTATGATTTTTTAATAAAATTAATAAAAATTTTTTCACATTTTAAATTGTTTTTTATACAAATAGCAGTTCCACCCCTAGAACTATAAAATTTATCCTGTCTGTATATGTTGTAACCTTTTATATCAAATTTGTGTTTCGCTAATAGGTCATGTTCTGCCATCATAAGAATGTCTGGTTTGTTTTTGAATACAAATGTTTGTAAATAATGTCTCTTAATCCTTGAGACGATACCATTTACATTTATAAATATTATTTTTAGATTAGTCATCTAGTTTTAAGCTAACAAATAGTTGATAAAGGGAACATGTCCTTTCAGCAGCCGTTTTTAATTGTTTATAGACTCCAACATGTGCTCTTATTTTTTGCAGGCATGTAAAAAAATCTTTTCCCAAAAGATTTTTGCAATCAGTGTCAAACATTTGCATGTAATCCTCTGATTTTTTATTAGATGGGGGTGTGTAAGGGGAGTTTGTTATACCTAACTTAGCTATGCTAGCGTATGTTTTTACATTTGATGAATTAGAGGCTATATTTTGCGTTGGAAAATTTCTAGAAATCGTTGGCATATTTCTAGCCACTTTTGCATTGTTTAGCTTTTCAAGCAATCTTAGTCTTATTGGACAATTCTTGGCACTTGCAACGTGACCTGTAGTATTGCAATTCACGCAAAACACAGGTATGCCAATGGTTTTTATTAATTTTCCAGTTTTTGGGTCTTCCGATATTTGTTCTTCGGTATTGAACTCTTTTTTTGGTACCGGGAACTTTTTTTGCTCATGACCACCAGGGCATTTAACGCAATTGTACGGCATCTTACAGTTTGTGGCGATATGCCCGTAACCCTGACAATTTCTACACTGTATGAGTCCAACTTTTTTGTATTTTTCAATTTTCACTTTTGAATTGATTAAATATACCATTTTTTTAAATGCTCCTATATCGGAGGCATTGCTTAAATGGATAAGCCATCGATTGCCATTTATGTATTGGATATTTTGAATATCTACATTTATTCCTCTTTCAGTGATAAATTCTTCTACATCTTCTTTTGTGTATGTATCAGAAAGATTTTTTATTATTACAGTCCTAGGTTTTAACTCTTTTGGAGTGAATGTGTAATAGTGCATATTGCTTTTATCCAGAAATTGTCTGACTATCTCAAAATCACTATTCTTTTGTAATTTAAGTTCACTCATTTTATTTTTTAAGATTTCTATTGAAAATAGATCACTTTTTATAATATCCTTAATATTGATTGTTAATTCTTTAATGTTTGCATTATAAATTTTAATTGATGGCGGGCTGGCCTTACCTGGATTATTTTTATTTTCACGAGTTGGTTGAGATGTTGTCTTCATTTGCGATGTCGATATAGAAGCTTGATTTGTTCCATTATTTTGTTGCAATGTTGCAGTTATCCGTTTACATGTTGCTCTGTTTTCTTCAAATGTTGCAATATTTTGTTGCATTGGTTGAAATGTTGCCGCAAATTGTACACATGTTGCGGTAGATTTTGGGTATGTTGCTGGAAATTGTTGGCATGTTGCTATACTTTGTTGATATGTTTCAGCATTTTTAGAGATGGTTAGAGATGGTATTTACCGGGTAAATACCCAAGGGGTGGGTAAATACCGGGTAAATACCAATTTGCGGGTTTTTATTTGGGTATTTACTATATTGAATCGGTAATACAACATCTTGCACCATATTTCCGGGTTTCTGTTATCAAATCGATTTAGAATCGATAGTTTTACGATACTTTAAAGACGTGGGTAAATACTTGGGTAAATACCCGAGTTTTTACCCAAAAATTGGGTATAAACTCATTAACTGCCGAACAACTTGACATAGGCGACCAAAATTTTGCATACATGTTTCCAATGACAAACCAAATATAGAAATCCAACATGGGTTCCCTGGGTCCAAGTTTTGATATAGCCCCCATATAACCATATCTCCCGATTTAAGGTATTTTTTGCCTATTAGACACATATTAAGGCCAAATTGGCTGTAATTTGGCACAGAGTGTTCTTTTTGGGTACCAAATGTCCGTGCAAAAATTTATGTATGTAGGTCCACGTTTACTGGTAGCCCCCATACAAAGGTACCCCTATTTTGAGTATTTACCCAAAAATTGGGTATAAACTCATTAACTGCCGAACCACTTGACATAGGCGGCCAACATTTTGCACATATCTTTCTAATGTCAAAGCAAATATAGAAATCCAACATGGGGTCCCTGGGTCCAAGTTTTGATATATCCCCCATATAACCATATCTCCCGATTATAGGTAATTTCTATCTATTAGCCAATTTGATTGGCTGGAATTTGGCGCAGAGGATTCTCTATGAGTACCAATTGTCTACGCTGGTCCATGTTTTCTGTCCTATATAAAGGTCCCGGTTTTGGGTATTTATATATATTTTTAAACTCTTTAACAGCCGAACCACTTGACGTGAGTTTTGAAGATCCCATTCTCCATACAGGAAACAAAGTTGATATTTGAACCATTAGTGTCAAAAACCACATTTCGAGTGAA
This sequence comes from Musca vetustissima, assembly GCF_032173495.1. Taxonomy (NCBI): domain Eukaryota; kingdom Metazoa; phylum Arthropoda; class Insecta; order Diptera; family Muscidae; genus Musca; species Musca vetustissima. Next base: position 62,623 of record NW_026888362.1, read on the forward strand.
TATTTCGTGCGAAAACAGATCTCACTATGGCAAATTATAACCAATTTGATCGTAAAATGTGCCTAATAGACAAAAAGTACCTTAAATTGGGAGGTGCGGTTATATGGGGGCTATATCAAAACTTGGACCCAGGGACCCCATGTTGGATTTCTATATTTGCTTTGACATTAAAAATACGTATGCAAAATTTTGGCCGCCTATGTCAAGTGGTTCGGCAGTTAATGAGTTTATACCCAATTTTTGGGTAAAAACTCAAAATAGGGGTACCTTTGTATGGGGGCTACCAGTAAACGTGGACCTACATACATAAATTTTTGCACGGACATTTGGTACCCAAAAAGAACACTCTGTGCCAAATTACAGCCAATTTGGCCTTAAAATGTGTCTAATAGGCAAAAAATACCTTAAATCGGGAGATATGGTTATATGGGGGCTATATCAAAACTTGAACCCAGGGACCCAATGTTGGATTTCTATATTTGCTGTGACATTAGAAAGATATGTGCAAAATTTTGGCCGCCTATGTCAAGTGGTTCGGCAGTTAATGAGTTTATACCCAATTTTTGGGTAAATACTCAAAATAGGGGTACCTTTGTATGGGGGCTACCAGTAAACGTGGACCTACATACATAAATTTTTGCACGGACATTTGGTATCCATAAAGAACGCTCTGTGCCAAATTACAGCCAATTTGGCCTTAAAATGTGTCTAATAGGCAAAAAATACCTTAAATCGGGTGATACGGTTATATGGGGGCTATATCAAAACTTGGACCCAGGGTCCCCATGTTGGATTTCTATATTTGCTTTGACATTAGAAATATGTGTGCCTATGTCAAGTGGTTCGGCAGTTAATGAGTTTATACCTAATTTTTGGGTAAAAACTTGGGTATTTACCCAAGTATTTACCCACGTCTTTAAAGTATCGTAAAACTATCCATTCTAAATCGATTTGATAACAGAAACCCGAAAATAGGGTGCAAGATGTTGTATTACCGATTCAATATAGTAAATACCCAAATAAATACCCACAAATGGGTATTTACCCAATTTACCGGGTATTTACCCACTGCCCATCTCTAAGCATTTTGTAAAGATGTTTCAGAAGGTTGGTTGTATGTGTCTTGGCTTCTTCTAGCTTCTTCTGCCCAATCAGCAGCCTCCATACTACATTCATTTGTTGTAGTGTCATTTTTTTGTTGTATGTTGTTGTTATTACCAATTGTTGTTTTTGTTTTGTTTTCGTTTTCAGAGTTTTTTGTTATTTCAGCAAGTTGATAGTTTTTAATTGTATTTTTAAGTTTTTCATTTTCTATATCTTTTAAACGGGATAGTGTTTTTAATTTGATCACCTCAATGGGTGTCCGAATCACTGCCACTACTTTTGTTCTTCTTCCTTTTTTTCAGTTTTTTATTTGTGTCACTATTTTCATTTGTAACACTACTATTGTCTGACAAGTTCACAATGGACTCCATTTTACGTTTTAATAACGCTTATCTCTTTTGGTTTATGGACCTAGGCAAAAAGCCTTGTCGAAAAGTTTGAAACGAGAGTCTATGCTACAAGAACTATAAATATCCCGTAGTATAATTGTTAATTTATTACACAAAGCACTTTTTAGTTCAATTAATGTTTTTAATAAACACTTCACTTTCATTGCACTAGACGACCAGTCATTTTTCACTTTAACACTTCACGAATGCACAAGAACGAATGTTTTAACTAGCAGCCTAACGGTTCTATTTATACAAAAATCTTCCTGATCGTCAACCACTTCGACTTAGTTCGTGTTGCTTGTGTCATAGTCGTTTGTGTATATGTGTGCGTGTGTGTGCCCATTTAGTAGACATATATTTGTATTTACGAACACTCACCCTTAATCGTTGATGCTAATACAAAATTTTTCTATAAATACTTGTTTCAGGCGCGGTTTCCGAGTTATTACAGTGTTAACAGTGTTTGTGTGCATATCTAGTGAAGTGAAAAAATTAAAGTGAAAAATGGCTCGTCTAAGCAAACTGCCCGTAAATCAACTGGTGGCAAGGCTCCTCGTAAGCAATTGGCCACTAAAGCCGCTCGTAAGAGCGCACCAGCCACCGGCGGTGTTAAGAAGCCTCATCGTTTCCGTCCTGGTACAGTCGCTTTGCGTGAAATCCGTCGTTACCAGAAGAGTACTGAATTGTTGATCTGCAAATTGACCTTCCAGCTTATTTTGCATATTTATTGCATATCGACCTAGCATACCGTGCCTATTTTTTGCATATTTTTGCATATATTTTGCATATATATTGCATATTTTGCATGTATTTTGCATATTTTTGCATATATTGTATATTTTGCATATTTTTGCATTTTTAGCATATATTTTGCATATTTTTGCATTTTTTGCATATTTTACATATAAATTGCATATTTTGCATATTTTTTGCATATTATGCATATTTTGCATATTTTTTGCATATTATGCATATTTTGCATATACTTTGCATATTTTTGCATACCGTGCATATTTTTTGCATATTCTTGCATATATTTTGAGTATTTATCGCATATCGACCCAGCATACCGTGCATATTTTTGCATATTTTGCCTATATTTTGCATATCGACCTAGCATATTTTGCATATTTTTTGCATATCTCGTGCATATGCAAAAATGCAAAAAATTAGAAAATGTGAACCCTTCAAATAATTCTAAATCCTTTGAAACGAATTTGTGTCCAATCAGAATTTCGATATCTTCATTATTAAAAAATATGCAAAATCCGAGGTCTAGTTATAAGTTAAGATATAGGTTAAATATAAGTGACTAGACTTAAGAAACTAAGTAATTAAATATGTTGGGAAAATAAACTGAAACTGAACTGAAACTATACCATATGCAGTAATAGGTAATAATAAGTAATAGGTAGTGACAAGTAATAGGCAATACGTTATAGATAATAATAATAGGCAATAATAAGTAATGGACAATATAAGTAATAGGTAATCTTAATATATAAAAGAGCTTAGTGTTAGAGTCTAAACGTAACCAGAGAGTCACGAGTCAGCGTCATACTTTTTCGCCGGCGTGAAAACCAAACGAAAGAGTTAGCGGCACAAAATGTCAATTATTTGTTTTCATTTTCTGACAGAAAATTTTACGTTGTGCAAACCAAAATCAATTTATTATTTAATAAACAATAATGTCAAGGAATTTGGATAAAATTATTGAAAAAAATATTTTTCTTCCATTTTATTAATAATTCATTAAAAAACATCCACAATCTTTGAAAATATTTGTTTTTTTAACAGTACTGCCATATGTTTTGATATAAATTATCATTAAAATTTGGCAGCACTGTTGATTTTTACCTAAAATATGGCAACTCAATTGAGAGCAAGTGAGAAATTTTGAGTATGACGCTGAGCAAAAATGAATAAAATCTATTCTAGCGTCATGCCGCTACACGCGAACGTCAGCCGTCGCGATTTCCCGTTGCCTATAAGAAACACACGGCAAACGACTGTCGCTGACTCTAGACTTTATGGTTGCGTTTAGACTCTTAAGTGAGTGACTGACATATCATGGCCCAGACGAAACGGCTAAAGCTAAAAGCTTGAAATTTTGAGTGTTGCTGATGTGTAGGCGTGAGATAAGTCTGGTTTGTTGGAAATTGGAACTAGAAGGGTACGAAATGTACTGAAATGTATTAAAAATAGTACCCTTTGTTTTAGGCGAACGGGAAGAGCTAGAATTCTGAAATTTGGAACTAGGGTAAATGATGAAAAGATAGAAAGATGTACAAAAGGATTTTTGGAAATTCGAACTATAAGTGTACGAAAGGTGCTGAACTTTACTAAATTTAGTTCTAATTGTATATATATTGAACATATATAGCTAGAATTTGAAATTTTATTTGGAATACAGGTTGGGAAGTGTCGTTTATGTATGGAAATGGTTTAAGAAATACGTACTTTTGTGTATAAAAAGTACAAAATTTTACAAAATTTGGTACTATTTGCATTTTGTTGAGTGTATAGATATGGCATCATAAAAATCGGAATTAGAACTACTATTGGAGCACAGGATTGAGGTAGCTTTAAAAAAATCGTACTTATGTATACGAAAAGTTCTTAATTTGGTGCAATATAGAGCCGAAGTTTTCAAATTGTGAATTAAAGCGACTGTTGAGATAGTTTAGGAAATTCGTACTTATTAGTACGAAAAGTACTATACGGAACTAAAATTAGTACAATTTTGATTTTTCTTAAAGGATAGAGCCGAAAACCTGAAGTTTGGAATTAAGATTTCTGTTGATAATTGAGCTATAGAGACATCTTTGGAAATTCATATTTATGTGTACGAAAAGTACTAAACGGCACCAGATTTGGTACAATTTGGATTTGAGTGAACGGTTGGTTGCTTTTTGAATATAGATTTGATATATGGAAGCATAGTACTTATGTGTACTATATGGGGGATCGCTTTTGAACACCGCGTGTTGTTGGCCTTGTCCATTATTTTTATTATTTTTTATATTAAAAAATATTGTTTAATGTTGTTTAGCTTTTACTTCAAAAATTATTCGTTTCATTTTATATCCTAAGTCAGTTTTTACAAAAATTTATTAAGTCTAATTACATGTTTATTTCTAGCATAGTTTCCTATTTTTTGATAAAAAATGTATTAAACTGATCCTTGGGGAACTCCTGCTCTTACCGCATATGTTTCATATTTTCCTTCATAAAAATAGACATAAAATGTTCTGTCATGTAAGTAGCTATGTATGCGTTTAATTGGCTAGTTGTTAAACCATATCGCTGCAAATGAGCGATATGTAGTTTCCATTTACTCTACCATTCCTTCTTGGGAAACCGTATCGAATGCCTTATTGGAATCTAAGCTATAGTAGCACTTATTTTAGTACAGCCAGCAACTATTTTATAATTTAGCATTTATTGCGCGTGTGTAGTTGAGTGTTGTTTTTTGAAGCCAAATTGATTATTTCTCAAAATTTTAGCATCGTCAATATGCTCATTTAGCCCAATGAGTGTTATTGTTTCAAATAATTTGCCATGATAAGACAGCAAAGAAATTGTTCCCGGTTTTAGGATCGGGATTATCTTAGCGGATTTCCATTTTTGGATAAAATCCTATGTTAATGTAGTGAATAAATGGTGTTGCTACAAAACGCCGAGTCCTATGATCGATTTTTCTGAGGATGAAATTTGGAATATTGTCATCTCCGCTGGTTTTCTTATCGTTCATGGTTTTCTACCTACTTCTGAGGGTGATACAAGGCAGACAGGTGGTCTATTATTGAGGTTAAGAATTGTGCCGTTGGCTAGAGAGTCTTGTCCAAATTTTGCCATAGGGAGTAAAGGAATATTCTTAGCAGGACTTCTATTATATCTAGAGGGCCGTGTTTTGTATGTAGGCAAAGGATTTTGCTGTTACATAAGCTTTTTAATTATCAGATGTTATTCTGCTGTTCCCTTCTTTTACCATGTGAGGAATTTGGTTACGTGTTAGTTTGCCCCAAAGGCCTTTTATGTTTCTAAACATGTCATTACCGGGTTTTTTATTTTCGAGTTTTTGTATTAAATACTCTCGTTCAAACACGGATATTCTTTGTTCATATTGCGTATGATTGCATTCAAAGTTACAACCATTTGCAGATCATTAGTTCTGTACAGTCTTCTACTTGTAGTTTTTTTTTGGGATATGAGATGTTGAATATCGTATGGGAGCTTTTTCATTGTATTTTTAGAAGGTATAATTTTGCCCATGGCACATTCTATTGCTATATGGAGAGCTGTGGTCAGCGCTTCAATAGTCGAATCTACTTCATGAGATGTAATATTTTTATCTTCTGGAAGCTTATGCTGTTGTAATTCGGTTGCTAGTGTTATAGTTAGGCTTTTATAATTAAATATTTTTATTGGCTGTTCCCTTTCAAAATGAGTTGTTAGATGAAGCAATATGGCACTATGATCAGATTCAAAGTCCAAAGTATATGGCCTCTCAGGTGTATAGAGTCCTTGAGTTGTCATAAAAATATCAATAAACGACTGCGTTGTTGTGCAGAATCTTATTGGGCCAATAATTGGTCTTATTGATATATTAGGGCTATTATCAAGCCAAGCCTAATGTCCTAGCTGATCGTATTTTTAAAGGGGGTACCTCATTTTGAGTCTTACGATTAGTTTTTAATACAATCACATATGAGTCCACTTGACACACAAGGCTATTTCATGCTGGTAATGTTCTAGGGTTAACTGTATTTTGCCTAATTCCCTAGATCCTTTTAATTTTTTTCAAAAGCTTGTTTTATACTGGCAATCTTTGGCACTGGCAACATGGCCAGTGGTTTTACTGTATACACAGTATATAGGTATGTCAATTGTTCTTCGGTATATAATTCTTCAGGAGTAATTTTACATTTTCCACGCATATGTGCTTCAGGGCACTTAAAACATCTATATCGCATTTTTTAATTGGTAGAAATATGCCCCGGTCTTTGGCAATTATAAATATTCCTTGAGTAATATAAAAATATTCCTTGAGTTTTATATTTTTCTATTCCAACCTGCCTGTAGATTAAGAATTGCAGTTTCTTGAAGGCGCTTAAATCAGAAGCTCGACCTAGTTACAATATCCTTCGACCACCTTTAAGTTTACTAATAGATTCAACATCTAATGGTAAATTTTTTCATAATTTTCAGAAAGTTTCTTTACAAGAAGGGTTCTAGGTTTTAATTCATTTGACGTATTCGTAAATATGTGGTGTTTTCTTTGTCCAGCAGTTCCCTAACCGAAAAGAAATCTAATTTTTTAAGTTTTAATTGGATATTTTTTTTCACTTTAAGTTTTATGATTAATTGTTTAACATTAGTGTTGTGTATTTTTATAGTTGGAGGACTGGCCTTACCTGATGATTTTCGGATGTCCTTTATTAATTGCTTGTAATTGTCATTGATTTCATTAATTGTCATTGATTTCCATATCATTAGAGTTGATAATATTATTGCTTGCATTTAAAGATGTTACCACTGTAGTGTATGGTGGTTGATTATTGTTTGATGGTTGAATATTGTTTGGTAGTTTGTTATTGTTTGGCGATTGTTTATTTTTTGATGACTGATTATTGTTTAGTTTATTCAATATCAGTCCAATCATCAAAAATATTTCCGTGCGGAATTTCTTTCTTCTCCCATTTCCGCAATCGTAAAAAAGTTCCGCGCGGAATTAATGGGAGAAAGGAGAAAAAGTAGGCATCATAAGAAAGTTCAATTTGTGGTTTTCATCTCAAAATATCTCACAAACAAAATCGAAGGGATATAAAATATGTTTTTCCAATATAAATCGAAATAGAAATAAATTAATTCCTTTTGGGTCGAAGACAAAACCCAATTGCTACATTAAGTGTCAGTTATGGAATTGCAGCAATATTTAATTACTCTTTAAATATTGGTTATTATCCAAGCAAATGGAAAATAGTAAAAATTATACCTGTGCTTAAGCCTGGTAAAGATCCCACAAATCCAAGCAGCTAAAGGCCTACCTCACTTTTATCATCATTTGGAAAGCTATTTGAAATAATATTGTTAGAAAATATATATGACCAAATAGAAAATAGCAATATCCTAAACACAAGCCAATATGGTTTTAGAAAAGGAAAATCGACCACACATTGCCTAATGACATTGACTGATAAAATATGTAGAGGTCTAAATAAACGTAAAGCCCATTTCCGCAATCGTAAAAAAATTCCGCGCGGAATTAATGGGAGAAAGGAGAAAAAGTAGGCATCATAAGAAAGTTCAATTTGTGGTTTTCATCTCAAAATATCTCACAAACAAAATCGAAGGGATATAAAATATGTTTTTCCAATATAAATCGAAATAGAAATAAATTAATTTGTTTTGGGTCGAAGACAAAACCCAATTGCTACATTAAGTGTCAGTTATGGAATTACATCCTGACCATTGCACGTGGATTCAATAAAGGGAGCAAAGAGTCTCATACTCGGTTTTGGAAAAAACGGAAAATGAGCTCAATTTGATGGGACCAACTAATAAGGGCATCGCCGAATGGAAAAAGGTTTAGTGTTAAATTTTTTACATTCTTTTGCAAAAATAATCCATTAATTCTTCAAATTTACTTAAAATAGGTTTGGGCTGACAAAAGAAAATATCTAAGTCAAAATACAAAACAGGAACAGGAGACGGTCCAAACATTATCAAGCACCGAAGAAACTATCTATATTGTTATTGAAATTAAGTCTGATGAAGAGACGCAGTGAATATTTAATCCATTTAGGACAAAGGTGAGCTTCCAAAACATTTACCACCTCGGAAAGGATAGAACTAAATGTTGATTGTGCCATACCAACATTAGAATCCTTCCCAACGCCAGTTTGATATGCACTTACAATGATTGTGGCAATTCAAAAGGATTGGAACTATCTCTCTATCTGTCTTCTTGACAATCTTGTAGAAGTTCTTTGTTGCTCTCTGAAAGTAACAACATCCTCTAAATATGCTCTTAGTATAATACTATTCATTTTTTGGTTTCAATTCTTTATTACTTTTTAATTATTTCGTACAACACAAACACAAATAAGGGTACACAAAGTATGAAAAAGACCCACAGTTGATTTAAAAGAGAAAGTTTACTCCTATATTTTCCACGATTGGAGGATTTTTTCTCTCGAGGAATCCGTAGGAATAGAATTTCTCCCACATTTTGGCGAGTGGGCTGTATATGATTTTAATGTCAACTCAAGTTTTCTGATTCGGGCGTAGCAAACTATCCGGTCTTTTGTAAATTGATCAAATATTGCTTAATGTTTTATGTTTTTACATTGAGCATCCATATCTCTTTTTTAACCTTTTTTAATTTATCTCTAATACTTCGAAAATGATGAAAGTACATGTATTTTTACCTTTATTTTTGCGAAAATAAAGAAACGTATGAAAATGACATTTATTTTCATCGTTTTGCTTCATCGAAACTAATAAACAATTGCTTACTTATTAATTTGTGTGTGTTCACTATACAAACGACTTTGTTTTATATAGGACTCATAAACAGGCATATGAAGCAAAACAAACTATGGTTCTTTGCTAACGACAATACCATGCTGAGTACATCGGTTCTCGTCCGATCACCGAAATTAATCATCGTCGGGCGCGGTTATTACTTAGATGGAGGACCGCTTGGGGATACCGCGTGTTGTTGGCATTGTCCAACTTTTTTATTATTTTTTATATTAAAAATTATTTTTTAATGTTTTTCAATACATTTATTTACCTTTTACTTCATGAAGCTACATCTGGACAAGTAGGTGCAATAATAAAAATACTTAATAATAAAAAGTACTTCGGAAATGACGGTGGTCCCAATTATGTTCTCAAACGAACAAATATGGCCTCATGGGAATATTTAACAGTAATATTTAATCACTCTCTAAATATTGGTTATTATCCAAGCAAATGGAAAATAGTAAAAATTATACCTGTGTTTAAGCCTGGTAAAGATCCCACAAATCCAAACAGATAAATGACCAAATAGAAAATAACAATATCCTAAACACAAACCAATATGGTTTTAGAAAAGGAATATCGATCACACATTGCCTAATGACATTGACAGATAAAATATGAAGAGGTCTAAATAAACGTAAAGCCACCATAGCAGTCAGTTTGGATTTTTCGACAAGGCTGTATATGCAAAACTGCGAAATATGATTGGTAAGAGAGGAGGCCTCACACAGAATGTTAAGCTAATTCTTTACAAACAGGTAGTAAGCCCAGCTATATCATATGCGTTTCCAATATGGTTCGCGATATCTGAGCATCAAATGGAAAGAGTCACAATATTAGAGAGCGTAGCATAACTATAGGCGCACCTTTAATGTGGTGTACGTTGAAATTGCAAAACGAATGTTGTGCTGAATTGTGCTAGATTTGTGCCGTATTTTTTCGAAATTCGAAAAACTAAGGAATATATTCGAAAAAACATTTTTTTTCGAAAAAAATTCTCAGAATTGCAATTTTCGAATTTCGAAAAAATGTAAGTTGTGCTGAGTAAGGCTCAATTTGTGCTCAATTGTGCCGTTAAATTTTTTCGATATCATGTAACGTTTTCGAAATAATCGATATTTTCGAACGTATGGCATGTGCTAGCAGCGCACACAATTGTGCCGTTTCAACATATCTTACCATTTTCGAAAAAAATACGATTTTCGAACATAAGCCAGAATTGCAATTTTCGAAATTCGAAAAAATAAATGTTGTGCTGGATTGTGCTCGCCGAGCCGTTTAAATTTTTTGAATATCAAATTTCAAAATTTCTAATTTTTATGGAAATTATAATGATTTTTCAATTTTAGCGAGTAACGAGTACCGATAGACATTTGTAATGTAATGAACCTAAGAAATTCCCGGTAACAAAAAGAGTTCAATACTGAAGAACAAATATCGGAAGACCCAAAAACTGGAAAATTTATAAAAATCATTGGCATACCTGTGTTTTGCGTGAATTGCAATGCTACAGGTCACGTGGCTAGTGCCAAGGATTGTCCAATTAGATTAAAAGTAAGGAAACACTAGGCCAATATTTGACGAAAAGTGTCAAATATTTCTTTGCCATAGTCTGACCACAAAATATTTTCCATGGCAAACACGAAAACAGCTGATTTGGGGAAAACAACATTATTTGACATTAAGCTAAATTTTGCTTGATTTGTTCAGAATGTGAACGCCGACTAGCAAATATTTGCTTATTTTTGGGCAAACATTTACTTGCCCTTACCATATTTTGTAAGAGCAAACAAAGGAAAATAACAGCAGATTGATAGATTGTTGTCAGCGTCTGGCGGCATTTCATTACATTTGACCAAAAATTTATTTTTGTGTGAAAAAGAATAAAATTAAAAATAATATAAAATAACAAAAAAAGTATTCAGAATATGAAATTCCAATAAAAAACCCCGCCAAAAACTAAAAGTGATAAAGGATTTTAAAACACATTGCCTTCCACCAAGGCAGAACAATGTTTTTGGAATGCAGTGATTACCATAATAAGATGCTCCGGGACAATGCATGGCGGGAAATTTGCGGCCTCTTCGGAGATAAATACACCACTGCAGACCAACCAACCGCGAAATGGACCAACCTCCGGATTCAATATCGGGGTTATGCTGCCAGATGCAAAACCAAGTCCGGACAGGGCGAAGTGAAACCGCCGAAGTGGAGATTTCAAACCTTTATATTGAAATTGATACAGACAGAAACAGTAAGTATTTACAAATATATATAATATATTTTCTCACAAATTTAATATTTTCATGTATATGATAATATATCACCATCCTACTCGGCACCGCCCATTACCTCAACACCAAGGCGACAACATATTTCTAATGTATAATCAGCGACAACCCAGATTGCGGAAACTATGCGGGAGGCTGTTGATAGTAATAAGCAGCGAAGTCAGAATGCATTCATGTTGCAGACACTATAAGGTTTTAATATATTCGTTGTCATAGCGAATGCATCATCAGCAACAAGCACATATGGAACTGACACTGTTCTTAGCGGTAAATGATTCGATGGTGGCAAATTGAATTTATTGTTGACCAGAGCTTCATTAAATGACGTTTTTCGGAAAACTCCACCATTCGATATTCTTCCATTCGATCCGATATCTATATACAAAAACTTATACGAGGCATCTGCTATAGCCATGAGTACTATACTGTGAGTTCCTGAAATATATTTTTATTTTATTTTATTTATAGTTTACACAATGTTTCAAACTTACTGTTATAGGTGTATAGTACTTCCAGAGCGAGGTGGTGCGGTCATAACAACATGTTTACCGTCTACAGACCCAATGCAATTCGGGAAATTCCATTTTTCCATAAAATTTTCAGATATTGCTTTCCATTATCTTTCTGTTGATAGAGTTTGTTTAAAAATATATAAATATATATTTTTATCAAATCAGAACCAATTGAGTTCAAATTACCACCAAATACTCCGGCTGTAGCACTTTATAAAGAGCATCAACCACTTCAGGTATAATTCTTGAAATAGTATTGTGAGGAATGCGGAATATGTATTGGAGGGAACGGAAACTTTCTCCTGTTGCGAAGTATCGAAGTGTAACCATTAATCTTTCGGATCTTTCGGATTATATGCGAATGTTTGACACTAATTGCAAAAATCTTTAGGAAAAGACTTTTTTACTTGCCTGCAAAAAATAGGATCACATGTTGAAGTCTATAAACAATTAATAACAGCTGCTAAAAGGACACGCTCCCTTTATCAACTATTTGCAAGCTCAAAATTAGATGACTAATCTAAAAATAATATTTATTAATGTAAATGGTATCGTCTCAAGGATTACGAGACATGTTGAAATTGAAGAGGAAAATATTATATATATTTATATATATAATTTAAAATATAAAACAGTTTAAAGTCAGAATTAAAAGACAAACAAAAATTATACTCACCTCACCTTTGAGAAAGGAAAATTATTACCTGTGAAAAAGAATATATTATACATACCTTGAATTATTACACTTACCTTGAATTATTATACTTACCGTGCATTTTACACTTACATTAATTTTTATACTTACCTTGAATTTGTACTTACTGTGAAATTCGCAAAAAGTGAAATAAAACTAACTAAAAAGAAAAATCAAGGTTTCAGTGGTAAAGTGAAAAAGGCTAAGTATCAAAAAGTTATCCTAATTTTAAGTAAATGTATAACTTGTGTTTTTGCCATTTTCACAAGAGAAATCATTACTTACTTACTTAGCTGGCTTGTTACAGAACGGTTGTTCCATAAGCCGAGCTTAAAAAAGATTTCCAAGCGCGTCGGTCTTGTGCGCAAGTCCACCAATTTGGAAGACCACGTTCCAAGATGTTGTTTTCTACTTGGTCTTTCCATCTAATTCGTGGCCTTCCCCTTCTACGAGAACCATCCGTAGGCTCATTTTTATATGCCTTTTGAGCTGGGGCATCTTCATTCATCCGCACAACATGGCCTAGCCACCGTAGTCGCTGCAGCTCAATACGACTATGTCGATGTCTGCGTATAAATTGTAGAGCTCGTGGTTCATTCGACGCCGATATTCACCGTCGACGCAGATCGGCCCGTAGATCTTTCGGAGAATTTTTCTCTCAAACACCCCAAGCGCTGCCTCATCTGCTTGCGCAAGTACCCATGCTTCTGATCCATATAATAGCACGGGTAGTATCAGTGTCTTGTAAAGTGTGAGTTTGGTCTGGCGAGAGGTGGCCTTGTTTCTAAACTGCTTACTTAGACCATAGTAGCATCTGTTGGCCATCACAATCCTTCTCCGAATTTCAAAACTGATATCATTCGTTTTATTGATGGCGGTACCAAGGTATATAAAGTCTTTAACTACCTCGAAGCTGTAGTTCTCAAGTTCCACAGTTGGTCCGAGTCTACTGGACGTCTTGCGCGTTGATACCATCAGCTTGGTCTTCTCGCCGTTTACTGCCAGACCCACTTTGGCAGACTCCTTTTCAATTTGTTCAAAGGTGGCTGTTACCGCTCGCAATGTTCGACCCATTATATCGATGTCATCGGCGTAGGCGAGTAACTGGTGTTGTTTGGTGTACAGAGTGCCATTTCTGTTCACCTTTGCGTCTCGTATGACCTTTTCCAGTAGGATGTTAAAAAGTTCACACGACAAACTGTCACCTTGTCTGAATCCTCGTTCGGTATTGAAGGGCTCCGATAGGTCCTTTCCTACTTTAACGGCTGACCTTGTGCCACTTAAAGTTATCCTGCATAGCCGTATTAATTTTGCAGGAATGCCGAACGCAGACATGGCTTTAAACACCTCTGAACGGATAGGGCTGTCGAATGCGGCTTTATAGTCGACAAATAGGTGGTATGTGTCGATGTGTTTTTCGTGGGTCTTTTCCAGGATTTGGCGCAGAGTGAAAATCTGGTCAATGGTCGATTTGCCAGGTCTGAAGCCGCATTGGTATGGTCCGATGATGTCATTGACCATTGTCTTCAATCGTTCACACAACACACTGGATAGCACTTTATATGCGATGGGAAGGAGACTTATTCCTCTATAGTTGGCACATATCGTCTTGTCTCCTTTTTTGTGCACGGGACACAGGATGCTGAGGTTCCAATCATTGGGCATGCATTCATCTAGCCAAATTGTGTTAATCAGCTGGTGCATGCTCCTGACCAGCATCTGGCCACCAGTCTTGAATAGTTCGGCTGGTAGCCCATCGGCTCCTGCTGCTTTGTTGTTCTTGAGCCGATTAATTGCTTTTATGACCTCATCTTGGCTAGGTGGTATACACTCTATACCATCATATCCTATTGGTTCTGGGGTATCTTCTTCATCGCCACTATTTGATACTAGTAGCTTTTCGAAATGCTCCTTCCAGATCCTCAACACGCTGTCTGTATCTGTCACCATTAAATACTTATAATTAAATACACATAGTTCATATAAAATTTTAAAGAAGTATGAAAATACGTTATAGATTAAATATAAGTGACTAGACTGAAGAAACTATGTAATTAAATATCTTGGGAAAATAAATTGAAACTGAACTGAAACTATACCATATGCAGTAATAGGTAATGATAAGTAATAGGTAGTGACAAGTAATAGGCAATACGTTATAGATAATAACCAGTAATAGTCAATAATAAGTAATGAGTAATAATAAGTAATAGGTAATCTTAATATATATAAGAGCTTAGTGTTAAGTGAGTGACTGACCGACAGATCATCGCCCAGACGAAACGCCTAAAGCTAGAAGCTTGAAATTTTGTGTGTGTTGAAAATTCGAACTAGGAGGGTACTAAAATGTACTAAATATGGCACCCTTTGTATTAGGCGAACGGGAAGAGCTACAATTCTGAAATCTGAAAAGTTAGAAATATGTAAAAAGGGTTTTTGGAAATTCGAACTATAAGTGTACGAAAAGTACTAAACTTTACTAAATTTAGTTCGAATTGTATATATATTGAACATATATAGCTAGAATTTTGAAATTTTATTGAAATACAGGTTGGGAAGTGGAATTTATGTATGGAAATGGTTTAAGAAATACGTACTTATGTGTTTAGGATTTAGGTTAACATATAGAGCTGGAGTCTTCAAATTGTGAATTAACGTGACTGTTGGAGTGTACGAAAAGTACTATGTGGAACTAAATTTAGTACAATTTTGATTTTGCTTAAATGAAAGAGCTGAAAACCTGATGTTTGGAATTAAGATTACTGTTGAAAATTGAGCTATAAAGACATCTTTGGAAATTCATATTTATGTGTACGAAAAGTACTAAACGGCACTAGATTTGGTACAATTTGGATTCGGGTGAACGGAGAGAGCTGGACACCTAAAATTAGGAATAATGGTTTCTGTAGGAGTATAGAATTGAGATATGGAAGCATAGTACTTATGTGTACTAAATTGTACTATATTTGGTACAACTGGATTATGTGTGAACGTATAGAGATGGACTCCAGGATTTTGGAATTAAAATTACTGTTGGAGTAGGATTTACGTAGTTTAGGAAGTTCTTAATTATAGAAACAAAAAGTATTAAATAGTACCAAATAGTCTATAATTCTTAAATTTGGACTTACAATTACTATTTGAAAACAGGATTGAAGCACTATGGATAAAGTGTAGTTAATATTAAAGTGTAGTTAATATTAAATTTGCAATTCCTTTTGCAACACATTTTTAGAAATAACCACCATATTATGGTTCCTCACCAATTCAGTTATAACGTGGAGCTTGAGCAAATTTTTGAACCAAATAGGGTTAATAAAATTGAGATCCACAATGACCCTGGTTGGACTATCTGTGGGCAAGATATTTATATCAGGACAGCCGATATGCCTAGCATTGGTGTCGCCCAAACAATAACACCTCTAAGTAAGCCATATCAAATTTCCCATCTGGCGTGCAGCACATAGCCACCGCGAAGAGTGGTGACATACCGGTTGCTCCTAAATCTAGATGTACCTTTTCATTTTTTTTAGTTTTTAACGAAAATAAGATTTCCTCCATCTGGTCTGGCACGTCTGAGAATGTGCCATATCCACCCATCTCAAATTGATGGTTTTGAAATAGTTTATGCTCCGCCAACATCATGACCTCCGGTTTATGTTTGTTGAGGAATATGTGAAGGTAGTGCCTCCTATAGTCGGCCTAACCATTTGTACCCAACAAGCGTACAAGTGAGGGCATGGCTTTCATCTGGCTCGGCTTATCCTTACTTTTCAGCTCTTCCGAGAATTGACAAACTTGCATCACTGCTCTCGGAAGTCTTTGCACCAAAGATTGTTGGCCCAAAGTTATGTTAGATTTGGGTGCAACATTTGATTGGATTTGTCATATGCATGTTTTCCAATGCACTTGTGGCAGCGGTATGGCATTCCGCAGTTGGTGGATACTTGTCCATGACGCTCACTATTGAAGCATTTTGGCACTGAATTTTTAACATTTTTCTTAACGATGACCGGACTGGTCAAGAAATATTTTAATTTATAAATAAATAAATAAGCCCTCCTTATTATGACGCGTTTAACGACTAACAGCCAGTTTTTATAAAATTCTAAACGAAGGGAGTTTTTGCACCGTGTTTTATACAGGTTTTGCTCTCCAGTCGTATCTTTGGTTCCTTCTGTGATAAAACATGAGGTGGTTATCGTCATACAAAAGACCATCATCGCGTAGCTTTAATAAAACTGCAGGAGGCAAGTGACTCCCGGCGAGAAGGTCTAATAGGTCCCCGTTTAATTGGAGGACATCATTAACTAGCCTATTGTCTTAAAAGCTCCTTGCATCATATGTGCATCGTTACGTTTGAATTTCACAGAAGCATATATGCTTCTGTTAGAAGGCCTCATTGGGATACCAACAGTGTTTAAGTTGCGTCCCAAACCAATGGTGAACGCCAGCAGGAATCTCTTCCATATACGTATCCTTTCCATCTGGGAACGAATATATTACTATCGGCCTAACTACCTGCTGATAAATTAATAACTTTACCTCGTTTGAGTGAGCTCCTCTCAAGGCGAACGCTTTCGTGTATCTATGGAACACTGTCTTGGCCTTGGACAGGATGAAGTCCACATGGCGACTCAAATTTGTTGTCAAACATTACACCCAGGTATTTCATCCTGTCCGAGACCGGGATAGTTTTAGCTCCTCCTTTAATACTGGGTATATGTCTCCTCAGGTTGGGGAGAGAGGCTTCGGGGTTGCCTTTAAAGCGAACACAAACACACTTTTCAGGGTTGAGCTTAAAACCCCATTTTTCGAAATAAACAGACAAAGTGGCCAGATAGTCGTTCAAATTACGTTCGCTGGTGTTAGCTCTTTTCCACCTAAGAGGCAACATTATGTCATCAGCATATAAAAGTAGCAGTCCTCCTTCAGGTGGTAGTATTGCATATCTGCCCGAATCTAATGTTCTTCGCAATGTAAGTTTCATCCTTTTTTGTTCTTGCATGAATCAAATAATATTACGTTGCAATTCTCCTAATAATGGGCTACGGCATTTAATTTTTGGTACAATTGCGTATTGAAAGGTGGAGGTAAGTCCTTCAATACAAAAATCTATTTCGGCTACATTTACATTTCTATTTAATGATTACCAAAATAGTCCATAAAATATCCGTCTGTTCTGTTAGGCCTAGTTGGCTCTAAGGTTGGACATAAGGATAATGTTGGGCAGTTTAATAGATAATTATATACATATATCCTCTACGGTTTGTGACAACACCCCAATCCGGATATTTCGCATTCAGGTCAAAACCAATGATAATTTCATTGTTTGAACCTAAATGTACGATTTTATCAAGATGGGTGGAGTTAAGTTGCTCCTGTGGTCGAAGGTACATGGACACAAAAATTATATTTGAATCATTAGGTCTTAAAATCCTGGCGCAGCAGGATTCAATGTTGCCTGCTTTTATACTAATGCGTTCAGATTTAATAGTTTCTTTAATAAAGATAGCAGTACCCCCTCCAAGCCTGCCACCTTCTCTACACTGTATATAAAGTGTGTATCCATCAATGCAAAATCTATGCCTGTTATTAAGTTTGTGCTCAGCTAAGAGCAAAACATCGGGCTGATATTTTCAAATGAAAAGTTTTAAAAAGTGTATTTTCCCTAATAATATTAGAGAATTTACATTGATGAATACACACCAGAGATGGACATGCGGTAGCTTTTTTCTGACTTGCGTTATGCATAAAATAAAGCGATAGTAATACTTAACGCAACTACAAATGATGCGGTATAGTATAGTCAACACTCGGTCATTCGTGAAAATACTGCCATTGTTGACTCTCACTTTACCGATTGTTTTCCATTCACATCATATCTTCGTATAAACACTCTCGGCTGTCGCCGGCTTCGTTCAGAGTGTTTTTATGCATGTGAGTGCGGGAGAACATAAACAATGCATACATCAATCCAAACAACGCAAAAGAAACAAAGTCCATCGACTCAATGCGGTGCACCGCATCATAACAGTACTACTCTCATAAAACATGAATTATTTTTTTAATTTATTTTTATTTCTGTTATATTATACATAATATTTTATAAATTTCTCATAAAACACGAATTATTCTTTTAATTTTTAAATACATTTTTTATTTCCCCTAATAACTATACTGACTATTTTGTATGTAGCAATTTTATAAATTTTTTTATAATAAAAAAATGAATTATTTTTTGTTTGTTTTAAAAAACGTTTTTGCACTATTAATTTCTAATTTGCCATTAATTGCAGTTGCGTTGAGCATATATCCATTTATTTAATGCAAAACGCAAGTCAAAAATAATATACCGCAAGCCAACCCCTGTGTATAGAAAATTACTCTTCATGTTACTCTCAATGTTATTCTCAATACCAGTTTTGTATTTTACTCTTTCACACAATGAGTCATTTGGTCGTATAACACGTTATTCATTTGGTGGTTGATTTATTTCAACCTGCGCTCTCCACTCTCGGTAGTGCAAACTCTGCTATGAACGATAATTTGCGTTGTTTGTGGAAACAATTGTAGTCCGGTGGGATTCATTTGTATTTGATTTACTTTTGTGTTTATGTTATGCTTAGAACAATTTGCGTTGGTGAATATGAATGATTTTTCTATTGCGTTACCCGGTGTACTACTAGTTGCGTTGAATGGATGTCATTCTCTGATACACACTTACACACGATAGAGGAGATCGAAATTCCATTACGAACTTCAGCCAACCTATCTGACTTCGCTTTCCTGAGTGCCTCATTTTTCTGCCGGTTTCAGTTTTTTTGGAGTACAGCCTGAATCTTAATGCATTATTTGCAATTAGCTGGGTGGCCTTCAGCACCAAAGTTTGCACATTTCAAAATAAATTTCTTGGCTTCTTCATCTGGCAATTTTTCTGGAACTTCCTTGCTAGGGATTAAACATGTGTCAGTTCCATGGTCCTGCGAGCACTTAACATATTTGTATGTCATACTGCAGTTATGTGACACGTGGCCTGGCCTTTGACAATTGTATCATAGGGTATTGTCCCTCCCCTTGTCTTTTACAAATGTGACGTCATTATGTATAATTTTCTTTAATTTATAAAGTCTCCTCAATTAAGTAGATCCACTTTGAAGTACAATTTGGACCTGCAATCTTCAAGTGTATAGATGCGATAGTCCACTGGCTACCACAGAAATTGCCACCAAAGGTTTAGGAGTGTGAGTATGGAATTTGTAACTTTTTTCCTTTAATAAATTTTTAACCTTTATGAAGTTTTCCAATCCTTTTATCCTAAGGGACATAAAATTGGTTCTTAACATTTTTATAGAAAAGTTTTCCCTACTAATGTATCTATCCAATATAGTACTAATTTCTACAAAGTCCACATCATATAATGTAATCGCTGGTAAATTTTTTTCATTACCTTTCCTATTTACAGGAATTGCTGATGGTGCAGCTGTTGTTGTGTTTACTGCTGTTGATGATGTTGCTGCTGTTGTTGTTGATTTTTGGGCTGCTGTAGATGTTGAAGCTGCTGCTGTTGTTGTTATTTCGGCTGCTACTGGTGATGGGGCTGCCATTGTTGTTGTTGTTTTTATGGTCTTCGGGAGTTGCCCATTAGTCCGTATTTGTCGTTGGGCTAACGACATCTTCTGCCATCGCAGTGCTAGAGATTTCGGCTACCCCACTCTTTATCTTCAGTTCCAAATCTGGCATATCTTTATTTTTTATGCTGTTAAGTAGGCCAATTTTTCACTTAAAAGTTTATTTTGCATAAGAAGTTAATCAATATGCTTCTTTATCTCGTTAATTTGATTAGCACATTGTCAATTTTTAATTTAGATTTGTATAAAAGTAATACTTTCTATTGACTCCTGTTGTGGTCTTCAATTATTCGTTAAAATGTACGCACTACGGTTTATTGCAACCTTGAGTTTGCGCTTTTGACGTTTTAACGAATAATCAATGGTCACTTTTTTTGCCCCCTCCTTTAAGCATCAAGGAGTATCAAACTGTCATTCGGACAGACAACCACGCAAGATCGTTTGCACACAGGCATATCGTTGCCAAAGGTAATATCGTTTACCAACAAACAACCAAATAAACCATTGAATTCTACTTATTACAAAACTCTTGTGTTTTTAATTCTTCTACTTTCCGGCACACTGCGCTATTTATACACCCCCTCCCCTACGGTCCACTGCTCCACGCATTCGGCGTACCGACTCCCATCGGCGGAGCCCCTCTGAGCTAAACATTTGGTCAATTCGAGCCAGATTGAACTATCGAATTGGATATCCTACTGGATTTTGAAACATTCATCCCAACATATTATACAGTCCACAATTTGTCAAAGGTACGTATAGTGCAGTGTTTGTGAGCCCGCGAAGTAAATTGTCGCGACCATAACAAAACAATCGGTTTTGTTCAAAGGTCGTTTTGCAACATCGCATCACCCCTTTCGTTTTTTCGCGCCTATCGTTGGCTTCTAACTTGGATGCTTGCATTCGGCAGCATCATAACCAAAACAAAAATCAAAAATATCATTGTCGCAAAATTCTTTGACATTCTTTGTTTGTTTGGTTTCTTAAAACAACAAAACCCTCAATATTTTGTTTCGTTAATTCTCCCTTCAAATATTGTTGTTGTTGAAGAGTTACTTTTCTCCTTTCTTTTACTACATAAAACAAAAATTGCAATATTATTTCGTTTGTTTTGTTTGTCATCAATAATATTGCATATTATTGTTGTTACATTTATTTCTTTTCTCGCTGTAACAACAGAACGATTTCTTGTTGTTTGTCGCTATCAACAACAACACTGTTTGACCGTCCACCTACATCACTTCTAGCTTTGTTGTTATTCTCTGATCAGCACTTGTTGTTTGTGCTTTGTTAGATCAGTGAACTAACATAACAAACGAAAGAAGAATATTTTTTGTTATTCTGCTTTCTGTTATGTCCGCATAGGTCGAGTACTCACCTTACGTTGGTTGTTTTTTTGGTAGGAATACTTTTTGTTTATTCCTTTTTCTATCGTGTCCGTTTAGGTTGAGTAGCTACACTACCTTGGTCGGTATTATTGGTTAGCTAGATTGTTCGTAATAGGTGTGTTGCAAAATAAATATTTAACACACTCTATTGCCAGTCATATTTTTGAATTTTTCGGCAAATTATTTGTCTCTTTTCATTATAAGCATGGCCTTCGCTCCTCTATTAAACTTCATAAGTGCTTCTGACGCACTCGTAGAATTTGGTGCACAAGTCGGTGCCACAAAATCAGAAGATTTAAATATTATTGGGTTAGAGGAAAGGAAGAGCAAGCTAGAAAAATTAAGGCAATCGGCCCATAAGTTGTTGCAACACTTAAAAAATCGGAAAATGTTACAAAAGATTGTCTAAATTTGGCAGATAGTAAATATAATGATTCTCTAAAAATGTATTCGGATACAATGACAATATTAAATAGACGCATTTCAAAATTTCGTTCTTTAGAGAATTTCAATAGTAAAACGGTGGATAAAATTAACGAGCAATCGGCTCAATCTTTGTCGATTCCTGATTCGCAGGAAAACATTACTTCCGCTTGTGATATCGTTCATAATATGCAATTGCCCCCAATATATATTGATGTTTTCGACGGGGATTTTTCTGCTTGGCCTTCCTTTCGGGATTTGTTTAGCGCCATCTTTATTAAAAATACTAGATTGTCTGATGTTGAACGCTTGTTCTATTTGCGACATAAGACAAGTGGTGAAGCTCGGGAAATAGTTTCGAAATTTCCACTTACCAATCACGGTTTCGCTCTCGCATGGAAAGCTCTAAACCACGAATACGAAAATGTTCGAATTTTCGTAAATCGCCAATTGTCGTCGCTGTTCAATACCCCATTTCTCCACAAAGAAACTATCTCTGGCTTGAAAGAGATTCGACGCGGCATTAACAGCTGCATATCGTTAATGTTGACATACAATGTGCCAACGGATCAATGGGATCCAATACTCGTATTCGTTTGTCAACAAAGGTTGCCTAAAATAACTCTGGCTTTATGGGAAGGAAGTGTTAAAAATAAATCTGCCCTTTCATCGTGGAAAGATTTAGATACCTTTCTTTCAGAAAGGATAAACACGCTCGTGTGTTTAGAAAATTTCGTGGATACATCCATTACTGTGGATAAATCTAAATCAAATGCAACTAGGAAGTCTGTTTCAAAACAGTCGTCTCCACCTTCAATTCGAAAATCTTGTTCTCTATTTCGCGAGAAACCCCATAACCTACATATTTGTCAAAAATTCAAAGAATTATCCCCCGCAAATAGATTTGCATACGTAAAGCGCCAAGATCGGTGTATAAATTGTTTAGTAAAGGGGCATAAATTAGTAAATTGTACTAGTAAGACTAATTGTTCGAAATGTGGTCAACGTCACCACACTTTATTACATCGCGAGTCTACGAAACCGAATAATTCGATTTCGGTTGTACCTCCAGCGGCTTCGTCAAGCTCGACAAAATCGTTGTCAGCATCAGCCCCAGTTTTTCGTCCTTCGAAACATATATCCTCCAAATTGGTTGATGTACAAAATCAGAAATTGGATTTTATTTCTTCAAAATCGTTGTATAAAATGTCGAAGAAGAATTTAATCAAATATATTAATACAAATTTATTGGAAAATGTTGCAAAGCGACCTTCAGAAAAAATCGGTCTCGCGACAAATTCAAAGAAATCTCATTTCGCTCAGCCCTCGACTATCGTTTCGGGTGAATAGTAACTCGCTGAAGTCAGAATCTGTAACTGCAGATTCATATGCGACTTCCTACTATAAAATGTCGTACATTAATAAAAACTTGATTGAAGCCCGAATCTGTAACTGCAGGTTCATCTGCGGCTTATAATAAATGATTTCGCAAATATTGATTCCTAAAGGTCCGAATCTGTAACTGCAGATTCATCTGCGGCCTTATAATTCGTGTTATCGTTGTAGCGGAGTTGGATAACGAATCTGTTACTGCCGATTCATTTGCTTTTCCACTCCATACATTTTGTTGAAATGCTCACACTGCACTATACTCCTGTCGTACCTATTACTTACTTACTTGTATTATTTAGAAACATACGTTGATGTTTCAAGGGGGCCGGAATGTTTAATTTAGATTTGTATAAAAATAATACTTTCTATTGACTCCTGTTGTGGTCTTCAATTATTCGATAAAATGTACGCACTACGGTTTATTGCAACCTTGAGTTTGCGCTTTTGACGTTTTAACGAATAATCAATGGTCACTTGTTTTGCCCCCTCCTTTAAGCATCAAGGAGTATCAAACTGTCATTCGGACAGACAACCACGCAAGATCGTTTGCACACAGGCATATCGTTGCCAAAGGTAATATCGTTTACCAACAAACAACCAAATAAACCATTGAATTCTACTTATTACAAAACTCTTGTGTTTTTAATTCTTCTACTTTCCGGCACACTGCGCTATTTACGCTTATGGCGTTTCTTGCTTACCTCAGATGTAACACTATCTGAGGTAGCACCAGCATCAATGCTATCAGACATTGTTGTTGTGTTGCGAACCAATGTTGTTGATGGTGGTTGATTTTGTTGCTCACTGACAATTTTTTTTACAGTCCCTACTAACGTAGTCGATAAGGACGCTTTACCCGCTACTGAGATATGCTATAAACGGTACTATCAATATCTAGCGTCCCAAACATACGATGATAAAAGAGGTGCTGGTATCTCTATATAGAAGACCTTCATTCAAGGTGACTAAACTGCTCAGAGGCCTAAAATTGGCCCGAATTAACCTTTCGACGTCTGTTTCGTGAAAAGGCTATCTCTAACCAGCTTATTTTCAAGAGTTGCCGCTCGGTCTAGAAACCTTGGAGCGCATGCCATTAGAAAGTTATCTATTCGGCTGAAGTCGATGGAATCATACACTACCCTATTATCAGCTAGTCGCCTCTCCTTGTTCTGGCCTTAAGCCTAAGCAGGACCTAAGGATTCGCCTCTCCCAAATGTGCAGCCTCTCCATTTGGTGGTAAGAGATCCCAACCAAACAGGGAAGGCGCGGCATAATTTCAATTAAACTATAATCTTAGTCTTAAGCCTTTTCTTATATAAACAAGTTCGTTCTAATAAACATTTTAGTCATAGTATTAACACATTGCTGTTTCAATACATAAAAAATAGCCTAACACAGAAAGCCCACCAGCTGCTTTGATTTACTATTTAAGATAACTCCCAGATATTTAATCTGGTCAGAGTTTCTTATAGTTTACCCTCCAATAGCAAGAGTAGGCGCTGCGGTATAAATATTTATCCTTGCCTTTGAAGGTTATTGCTTAATAGTTATGGACATTTAAATGCTTTTTCCAAGTTTGGAAGTATTCGGAGAGTTGCTCCCAATATGCATTTAGTCTGTTATTAGTATTCCCTGCATGAGCTCCTGCTGCTGCGACAAATATATCATCTGCATATGGAAGGAGTAATTGCCCTTCAGGCGCATGCGGTATATCACTTATAAAAATTTTGCAGAGAACGGGACCAAGGAGAGACCCTTTTATAACCCCGTCATTGACTGCCCTTTCTGACGAAAGGTTCCCTTCAACTTTCACCTTAAAGCTTCTATCAGCTAGAAAACTTGACACAAGCCTACATATATTAAAATCGAAGCCTAGCCTTATCATTTTATATATGATTGCGCTTTGACAAACATTATCAAATGGTTTGGCAAAATCCAAATTAACAGCAATAGTTATATGGCTGTAATTTAGAGCCCGAGTCACATATTCCCCTAAGACCATCATGGCATCTGACGTCGAATGTCTGAAGCCGAATTGGTTATCAGATAGGATTTCTCTCTCTAGTACATCTCTAATTTTAGAGAGTACAAAATATTAAAAAAGCTTACCGAACGCTGAAAGTAAGCTAATTGACCTGTAACTATTGCATTTTTTAGGTTCCTTATCAGTAGACCTCGGATTTTTGCATATTTTTTATGCTTTATCCGATTGGACTCAAATTTTGTATTTAGGCGTTTCATGCTTTAATTGATCGATATGTGGGGTCATGTCAAAAATATGCAAAAAATATGCAAAATATATGCAAAAAATATGCAAAATATATGCAAAAAATATGCAAAATATGCAAAAAATATGCAAAAAATATGCAAAATATGCAAAAAATATGCAAAATATGCAAAAATATGCAAAATATGAAAAAATTTGCACGGTATGCTAGGTCGATATGCGATAAATATATGCAAAAAATATACAAAATATGCATTGTCGATATGCAAAATATGCAAAAAAATGCAAAATATGCAAAAATATGCAAAATATGCAAAAATATGCAAAATATGCCAAAAATATGCAAAAATATGCAAAATATGCAAAAATATGCAAACATATGCAAAATATACAAAAAAATATGCACGGTATGCTAGGTCGATATGCGAGAAATATGCAAAATATGCAAAAATATGCAAAATATGCAAAAATATGCAAAATATGCAAAAAATATGCACGGTATGCTAGGTCGATATGCGATAAATATATGCAAAAAATATACAAAATATGCATTGTCGATATGCAAAATATGCAAAAATATGCAAAACATGCAAAAATATGCAAACATATGCAACATATGCAAAAATATGCAAAATATGCAAAAATATGCAAAACATGCAAAATATGCAAAAATATGCAAAATATATGCAAAATATGCAAAATATGCAAAATATATGCAAAATATGCAAAAATATGCAAAATATGCAAAATATATGCAAAATATGCAAAAATATGCAAAATATATGCAAACATATGCAAACATATGCAAAATATACAAAAAAATATGCACGGTCGATATGCGAGAAATATGAAAAAATATGCAAAATATGCAAAAATATGCAAAATATGCAAAAAATATGCACGGTATGCTAGGTCGATATGCGATAAATATATGCATATTTTTGCATATTTTGCATATTTTGCATATTTTTGCATATTTTGCAAAAATATGCAAAAATATGCAAAATATGCAAAAATATGCAAAATATGCAAAAATATGCAAAATATGCAAAAATATGCAAAATATGCAAAAATATGCAAAATATGCAAACATATGCAAAATATACAAAAAAATATGCACGGTATGCTAGGTCGATATGCAAGAAATATGCAAAAATATGCAAAATATGCAAAAATATGCAAAAATATGCAAAATATGCAAAAAATATGCAAAAATATGCAAAATATGCAAAAATATGCAAAATATGCAAAATATATGCAAAATATGCAAACATATGCAAAATATGCAAAATATATGCAAAATATGCAAAATATACAAAAAAAATATGCACGGTATGCGATATGCGAGAAATATGCAAAAATATGCAAAATATGCACGGTATGCTAGGTCGATATGCGATAAATATATGCAAAAAATATACAAAATATGCATTGTCGATATGCAAAATATGCAAAATATGCAAAAATATGCAAAATATGCAAAAATATGCAAAATATGCAAAATATGCAAAATATGCAAAAATATGCAAAATATGCAAAATATATGCAAAATATGCAAAATATATGCAAAATATGCAAAAATATGCAAAATATGCAAAATATATGCAAAATATGCAAAAATATGCAAAATATATGCAAAATATATGCAAAATATGCAAACATATGCAAAATATATGCAAAATATATGCAAAATATGCAAACATATGCAAAATATACAAAAAAATATGCACGGTATGCGATATGCGAGAAATATGCAAAATATGCAAAATATGCACGGTATGCTAGGTCGATATGCGATAAATATATGCAAAAAATGTACAAAATATGCATTGTCGATATGCATAATATGCAAAAATATGCAAAATATGCAAAAATATGCAATCATATGCAAAATATGCAAAATATATGCAAAATATGCAGAAATATGCAAAATATATGCAAAATATGCAAACATATGCAAAATATATGCACGGTATGCTAGGTCGCAATATTAAAGATGGAACTTTGAAATTTTGCACATATATTATTATTACTCCTAGGATGTTTGGTATTGGAAATGGGATATATCGGTCCACGTTTTAGTATATCGCCATATAACGGTTATATATGTTTGCATGTTTTATACATATATTTAGCAAATTTTTCATAATGCCCCAAAAATTTAACAGTTGAACCATGAAACGCATACATACACAATTAGATTTCTATAGGTTAAAAATAAAGAAAGCACACAAATCGAAAACTAACCTGATTTTTTTTTTTTTTTTTTTTTTTTTTGATTAAAATGATTGCATATGTGAAATATGTTGCTCATATTTGCACATATTATATATATATTTTTATATATATTTTTGCCTATATTTTTCATATTTTTTGCATATTTCTCGCATATCGACCTAGCATACCGTGCATATTTTTTGCATATTTTGCATATTTTTTGCATATTTTGCATATTTTTTGCATATTTTGCATATTGTTTGCATATATTTTGCATATTTTTGCATATTTTGCATATTTTTCCATATTTTGCATATTTTTGCATATTTTGCATAGTTTTGCATATTCTGCATATTTTGCATATTTTTGCATATTTATAGCATATCGACCTAGCATACCGTGCATATTTTGTGCATATTTTTGCATATTTTAGCATATATTTTGCATATTTTATGCATATATTTTGCATATTTATTGCATATCGACCTAGCATATTTTGCATATTTTTTGCATATTTTGCATATATTTTGCATATTTTTTGCATATTTTGCATATATTTTGCATATTTTTTGCATATTTTGCATATTTTTTGCATATCTCGTGCATATGCAAAATATGGAAAGCCTCGGTACGGCGATGAAGGATGTCTCTGTGGATAAGTCAAAAGAGGCCACTTCAAAGATTCAACCCACTCTAGCTGCTGGTTCCTGTGCTCCTGTGAGTAAGGTGGTGAAATCCAAATCTGCTCCAACGGATACCGCTCCAACTGTGTCTAGCAAGAAAGCTGTTAATAATAGGAATCCATCTGCTGCTCAATCTATGCCGGCTTTTACTATTTATGATGCTAGCGTTAAGGAAATTGCAGGAATCCTGAACCAACACTTAAATAGAGGTGAGTTCTCCATTAATTGTTTACGCCAATCGGTTTTGTTACTCAAGGTTAAGGGTCTCCCCTTGTATGAGGAAGTTAAGAAGTTGTTGTCTGCTCGTGGATACAAATTCCACACACACACTCCCAGAGCCTTGTTGCCCTACAGGGTCGTTATTAATCGCCTACCCCGCGAGTATTCCAAAGAGGAGGTTATTGATTTTCTACAAAATAAGACCTCTTTTCAAATTGAGGTCGTAGGATTAGTTAATGTGGCTGATAGAAAATGGGTCTTAAGTGTCTCCAAACAGTCTGACATTCGTAGTCTGTACAATTTGAAGCGCATATTTAACTGTGAAGTCGTGATTTCCAAAGACAAAGGAAGAAATTTCATCCAATGTTTTAATTGTTGGAAACCTGGTCATGTGGCCAACAATTGCACATTGCCGTCCGTATGCGTGGATTGCAGCGGTCATCACGGTCCTGGCGAATGTCCGATCAGTACTCAAGCTTCATCTGTCGAAGGTGTCGTCTCTGGCCAAACTGAAATCGCCTACAAGTGTGCGAATTGTGGTCAATCTGGTCACCCTGCTAACTCTCCTGACTGCCCACGTCGTTTGGCTGCAATTGCCAGGAGAGAAAAGGAAAAAGCTGAGACTCAGGCTAGAGCTGAAGCCAAATCTCAGCGGTTGGCTTCTATTCGTACGGATATGTCGTACGCTGCGGCTCTTGGCAATAAAGCCAGTACTAGCAGCAGCCAAAAGGCTGTCACCCGTCCAACTACTTCACCTCCTATGAAGTCTGGTTCTAGTTCGAATTTAGGGGATATTATAAATTTCTTTGGTCCGGACTTCAACAAAAAATGTGAGAAGGCCAAAACCTTTGGTCCAGTTTTCCAGGAAATTCGTTCCAAATCTGGTTTAGATGCTGCCATGTCTGCTTGGCTTCTGCTAGTTGCGAGCGATGTTCAGTTTTAAGGTGGCATTTATAAACGTAAATTCGGTGATCTCTTTAGCTAAGAGACACTTCCTTAAAAATTTTATCAGGTATACGAAACCTGACGTCATTCTTTTGGCTGAACATAAGCTCAACCCCTCGCATAAGTTCAAAATGGAAGGTTTCAATAGTTTTCTTCAATACAGGGAAGGTGGGGGTGGTGGTGGGACTGCAGTGCTAGTTAGAGATAATTATCGCTGTAGTCGCATCTCCATCTCCACTGGCAGTGTTGAATCCTGTACTGTCAGAGTATGGAAGGACAATGGCTCGTCCGTTATTTTTTCTGCTTTATATTGTAGTCCGAATTCTATTTTTAGTCTGTCCGATTTACAACCATTATTTGACCTACACCTTAATTGCGAAGTGCTAATAGGTGGTGACCTTAACGCCAAACACCCCTCTTGGGGTGGGTCTGAAGTTAATACTAGAGGTAGAGCCCTAGCTAATTTCTTTGTAGACTGTCCGAATTTTCACATTTTCTCGTCCGACTCCCCAACCAGACCCTCGGGGTCTTCTGGATCCTACATTGATATCTTCATTCGCACCCCTGGTCTCCCTCTGCTTGGTAATAATAATAAAGCGTCCGTTTTTGATTACGAGTCCGACCACAGAGCCATTGTCATTGAACTGGATTTGGGAGGATTTTCAATTAGAGAGCCTCCTGCGTTTCTTAACTATGAAAAAATGAATATCAATCGTTTTAGGCGACTAATAGACCAGGGAATATCAGGTATAGGCTTACCTGCGAACAGGAACGTTTCGATTGAGGAGATAGACTCGTCGGTTGCTGGCCTAGAGTCAGTTTTTAGGAACGCAATCGACGGGTCTGTTCCTAAACATAGTTCCAAGTGCGTGTCCCTTGGTAACCTACCGCCACGTATTCTGGGATTTATTCGAGAACGCAGGAGGATATGCAGGACCCTTAGGAGATCGAATGATCCTTCACGATTCCCCATTTTGAGGGCTGATCTCGATTTCCATACTATCAGCATTCGCAAAGTTTTTTGAGTCATTCGTCCTCAAGCGGCTAAAAAGGGTCATGGAGGACAAAAGAGTTTTAAAGAACGGCCAGTTTGGCTTTAGAAATGGGCACTCCACCTCCCATGCCCTGGCAGTCTTTTCCTCCTTCATAGTGGAAGGTTTTGAACTTAGACGCGGTACCATTGCCGTTAGTCTGGACTTCGCGAGTGCGTTTGACTCGGTATGGCACGAGGTCATTCTATTCAAAAGGAAAAGCCATAGACATCTGTATGGTATCATCTGGAACCCATGCCGATGACAATGGGGGGCGGGGAATTACAACATTAGATTGTAATTACGGATTTTGGTGACGGACCCGACAGGAAAGAGAGACGTACGTTTTATGACTATAGACGTATGAAAAAAGATTATTTAATAGGATGTTGGCAGAAGAGCTTCCCAACTGTCGACTTCCTACTGATCGGAATGGCACTATTTCGGAAATCGATGAATGCATCGAGACCACAAGTGAGGTATTCCGAAACGGCATAGAGTTTGTTGTTCCCAAGATTAATTCGGGACCCAGATGACTTTCGCCAGATATATTAGACCTCATCCGACAGAAGAAAGATCTACGGCGTAGATTATACAGTACAAGAAACCCTAAGAGGTACTCAACTCTCAGGGCGGAAATTCGTAACGCCGATAGAATTATTCAAAGCGAAATACGAGACAGACCAATGGATAAGACATCTCAGTCAAATCCAAGTGGATGATCGTATATACGGTCGGGTTAGGGCAGCTACGAGTAAACGTAATGCCAAAATTCCTGATCAATTATGTCAATAATGACGGGATCACAGCAGTCATGTCAAGCCAAAAGGCGGACATGTTAGCGGATACGGTGCAAGGACAATCAGATGCTGATGATAATTCTCCCCTTGACAACACTGTCAGGAGAGAAATATCAGATTATGAAACAATGTCCCCGCTAGTTACATTTGCATCTAACCTAACTGCTGATGGAACTCATGTATGCGAGGATAGTATATGGCGACTACATAAATTCCTAAAAGCTCCCAATATTAGGACAGGGTTAAAGAGGAGATCAAATCGCAAATCCGCCGGACCAGACGGAATCCCTGACTTTGTGCTAAGGAAGACTACTGGTACAGCATTGGAGCACATTGCAATTATTTTCAACCATTGCATAAATTTGGGCTATACTCCGGTTTCATGGAAAAGGGCAATTACTATACCCATCCTAAAACTTGATAAGTAGACCTCGGATTTTGCATATTTGCATATTTTTTAATAATGAAGATATCGAAATTCTGATTGGACACAAATTCGTTTCAAAGGATTTAGAATTATTTGAAGGGTTCATATTTTTTAATTTTTTGCATATTTTGCATATGCACGAGATATGCAAAAAATGCAAAAAATTAAAAAATATGAACCCTTCAAATAATTCTAAATCCTTTGAAACGAATTTGTGTCCAATCAGAATTTCGATATCTTCATTATTAAAAAATATGCAAATATGCAAAATCCGAGGTCTACTTATCAAGTTTTAGGATGGGTATAGTAATTGCCCTTTTCCATGAAACCGGAGTATAGCCCAAATTTATGCAATGGTTGAAAATAATTGCAATGTGCTCCAATGCTGTACCAGTAGTCTTCCTTAGCACAAAGTCAGGGATTCCGTCTGGTCCGGCGGATTTGCGATTTGATCTCCTCTTTAACCCTGTCCTAATATTGGGAGCTTTTAGGAATTTATGTAGTCGCCATATACTATCCTCGCATACATGAGTTCCATCAGCAGTTAGGTTAGCTGCAAATGTAACTAGCGGGGACCTTGTTTCATAATCTGATATTTCTCTCCTGACAGTGTTGTCAAGGGGAGAATTATCATCAGCATCGGATTGTCCTTGCACCGTATCCGCTAACATGTCCGCCTTTTGGCTTGACATGACTGCTGTGATCCCGTCATTATTGACATAATTGATCAGGAATTTTGGCATTACGTTTACTCGTAGCTGCCCTAACCCGACCGTATATACGATCATCCACTTGGATTTGACTGAGATGTCTTATCCATTGGTCTGTCTCGTATTTCGCTTTGAATAATTCTATCGGCGTTACGAATTTCCGCCCTGAGAGTTGAGTACCTCTTAGGGTTTCTTGTACTGTATAATCTACGCCGTAGATCTTTCTTCTGTCGGATGAGGTCTAATATATCTGGCGAAAGTCATCTGGGTCCCGAATTAATCTTGGGAACAACAAACTCTATGCCGTTTCGGAATACCTCACTTGTGGTCTCGATGCATTCATCGATTTCCGAAATAGTGCCATTCCGATCAGTAGGAAGTCGACAGTTGGGAAGCTCTTCTGCCAACATCCTATTAAATAATCTTTTTTCATACGTCTATAGTCATAAAACGTACGTCTCTCTTTCCTGTCGGGTCCGTCACCAAAATCCGTAATTACAATCTAATGTTGTAATTCCCCGCCCCCCATTGTCATCGGCATGGGTTCCAGATGATACCATACAGATGTCTATGGCTTTTCCTTTTGAATAGAATGACCTCGTGCCATACCGAGTCAAACGCACTCGCGAAGTCCAGACTAACGGCAATGGTACCGCGTCTAAGTTCAAAACCTTCCACTATGAAGGAGGAAAAGACTGCCAGGGCATGGGAGGTGGAGTGCCCATTTCTAAAGCCAAACTGGCCGTTCTTTAAAACTCTTTTGTCCTCCATGACCCTTTTTAGCCGCTTGAGGACGAATGACTCAAAAAACTTTGCGAATGCTGATAGTATGGAAATCGGAAGATAGCTCCCACAATTGTTAGGTTGCGATTCTCTCTTTAAAATGGGAAATACCATGGAAAAATTCGGATAGAGCCCTCGATTATTCTATCAATATTTCTAAGATCAGCCCTCAAAATTGGGAATCAGGAAGGATCATTCGATCTCCTGAGGGTCCTACAAATCCTTCTGCGTTCTCGGATAAATCCTAAAATACGCGGCGGTAGGTTACCAAGGGACACACACTTGGATCTATGCTTAGGAACAGACTCGTTGATTGCATTTCTAAAAACTGACTCTAGGCCTGCAACCGTGTCTATCTTCTCGATCGAGACGTTCCAGACTGCAGGTAAGCCTATATCTGATAGTCCCTGGTCAATCTGTCGCCTAAAACGATTAATATTCATTTTATCATAGTTTACCAAGGATGTTGGCTCTCAAATCGAGAAACCACCCACATCCAGTTCAATAACAATGGCACTGTAATCGAAAGCGGACGCCTTGTTTATTACCGAGCAGAGAGAGACAAGGGGTGCGAATGAAGATTTCTATAAAGTATCCAGAATATCCCAAGGGTCTGGTTGGGGAGTCGGACGAAAAAATGTGGAAATTCGGACAGTCTAGAAATTAGCAAGGGCTCTACATCTAGCATTAACTTCGAAACCTCCCCATGAGGGGTATTTGGCATTTAGGTCACCACCTATTAGCACTTCGCCATTAAGGTGTTGATCGAATAATGGTTGTAAATCGGAGAGACTGAAAGTAGAATTCGGACTACAATATAGGGCAGGTAAAATGACGAACGAAACATTGTCCTTCCATACTCTGATAGTACAGCATTCAACACTACCAGTGGAGATGAAGATGGGACTACAGCGATAATTATCCCTAACTAGCACTGCAGTAATACCACCACCTTCCCTGAATTGAATAAAGCTATTGAAGAATTAACCTTTATGAATGCCACTTTAAAGCCATGATGACATAGAAGCATCTAAACATGCTGGTGTGAATATCTTGGAACACTGGTCCAAAGGTTCTGGCCTTTTCACACTTTTTGTTAAAGTCAGGACCGAAGAAATGTATGATATTCTCCAAATTCGAGCCAGAATCTGACTGAAGAGGAAGCGAAGTTGTAGGTCGGGTGACAGTTTTTGGGTAGCTGATAACTCTGGCTTTATTGCCAAGATGTGCGGATAGAAGCCAACCGCTGAGATTTGGCTTCGGTTCTGACTTGAGTCCCGCCTTTTTCCTTTTCCTTCCTCGCAATTCTAGCCAGGCGACGTGGGCAGACAGACGAGTTAGCAGGGTGACCGGATTGACCACAGTTAACACACCCATAGGGGATAGCAGGTTG